>NW_007377881.1:121147-150790 GCF_000475195.1 Diaphorina citri | reverse complement strand
ACCTAATAAAAAAAAAAAAAAAAGATTAACATATTCATCTCATGAAAAATTCCAAGACTAGAAATACAAACTTAATGGAAATACAATCTCATTCAACATTTTTAAAATAAATATATAAACCCCTTTAAAAAAAAAAAAAAAAAAAAAAAAAAAAAAAAATATTGTAACAATAAAGAACCTCCATCTACAAAACTCGTGTTTCACAAAGGCCACCTTATTCAAATAAAATTGTGTGTCAAAGGGAAGCTTTTAAAAACTCCCTAATGCCGTTTTGAATTCAAGAAATAGGTAGGTACTTAGGTATTATTTATACTAGCTACCCCAGATAGGTAGGTAAGTAGAGAGGTAGACTATTATTCTGTTCTGGATTTCCACGTGGCTTCAAGAATTTGACCCACATAATGCGCCTGCATTTCCCACGTGGGATACCTACTGTTATTATACGAAAGCTACGTGCTACTTAGGTATATACCGTATATAAGGAAGTATAGGTACATAGGTACCTCACCTATTCACCTATTTAAGCGTGAGGTTTTCCTTAGCAACCACTACCTATACCTAGATATCAAGGTACCTATATGAAAAAGCTTTTGAAGTTGAATGTATTCATAAAGACTCCTTTCTGATTCCCCCACTTCTCTTTTACAATTTTGTGAATGGAAAATGAACCTGTAAGGTAACTAATTAGTAGGTATGTACATGTATTTGAATATTTCCCTTTTTACTTTCCTTATCCTATAGGAAGGAAAGTAATGTAATCGGGTCAAATTTTCGATGGTCAGATTTTAGTGCCAAAACACGTTTTGAGGTCCCTAGAGCCTAAATCCAAAGTTTCAGCCATTGGTCCGTGCGTGTGTGTGTGTGTGTCTGTCTGTAAACAAAATATCTCGAGAACGGTAAGAGCTAGAGACTTGAAATTTGGTATGTATCTTTCAAATGAGACTATTAGTATTCTTTTTAATAGGGTAGAAGCTAAAGCGTTAGTACTCAATAGAGTACTTGATGTCTGTTATCATTACGATGGGTTCGCTCAATACTCGACATGATAAACCTCTCAGTTATGACAGATGACATCAGGGAGATTTAGTTCAAACAAAAATTCAGCAATTAAATAAACTGATGTGTGCCTAAGCTCTAAACAATAATAGACCGAAGTGAGGTGTAGATTTGAACTTGTCGATTTTCAATTTTCTTTGTCTGTTTGCTGATTTATTTTATTTATTTTTAATACAATTTAGCAACAAGGCCATTTGCAGAAAAAAAAACCTATCTAAAGATTTCAGCACAAGAGGGAGAGTTAACTATTTTTCTGTGGACGGACACATAAATTGTCAACGTGTGTACTTAGGTAGCTGTCCCCCTGCAGCAAACTGCATTAGTACAGGGGGGGTAGATAAGGCTGACGTATCTTCACTTACACTGAGTTGACACTTTAGTAGGTGTACTGGTTGTATGATTTCATCATTACATTAAATCTTCACTCAAGCGAACCGTGACGCCCAGGTCTACACTACCATGTTGAAACACGTCCAAAAAGCCGAAAACGGAAGTAAAGTTCAGTCCAAAAACGGACATAAAGTTCAAGCACGTCCAAAAAAGGACGTACGTACCTACATGGGACTGAAGGCGCTCCCTAATTGTTCTTATCACAAAAGAGAGTAAAATCACACGAAGCTACCTACATACTTCTTGTGGGTACCTACCAAAAAATCACTGGGTAATTCATTATGGGTACCGATAGTGACAATAGAGCAATAATTGACAATGGGGTTGATTCTATAGGGTATTCTAGGGAATCTAGGGTAAATCCCGTAGGTACATAAGCTACAAAGGGTAAATCTAGATAGGTTTTATTTACAAAGCTACAAAGGGTAAATCTAGGTAGGTTTCCCAGGGGCCTAGGGCAAATCTAAGTGCGATGCAATGATAGTTAGATGAATAGTTCTATGTACCTATAGGTTGTCAGAAAAGATAAGTAGCAAATTTCAACTCTTTTATGTACAAAAGACTTTACAGGTCCCTCCCTCTATCAGTAGCTATTATCCCTCCAAACCCTCCCTCTAGTCTGCATTGTCTCATAGGCCTCCCCCCCCTTCCTCCCACGAGTAGGATGGGCAGCGTATAATTTCCCACACAAGATTTCCCCCCTGCCACTACGAGTGTGGGAAAGAAACCTACATGAGAAAAGCTCCCACCGCGCATGTATCGATCGATGAGAGAATTTTTGCCGAGTGTAACTTTTTCTTTCCTGATTTGTATTTTTCTTTGATAAATCTTTCTAAAAAATACTCGTTCAAAATTATTTCCTTAGTGTTTAAGATCTTTTAGTTTTAGTTGTTTGTTTCCCCTCAAGAGAACCAATTTCTTCCCAGTTAATCACATTCACTAGAAAATAATGTAAGTATAAAGTGTCGCAAGGGATGGGACTGGTCGGAGAACGTTCAAATTGTCGTGTCCCAGTTTTCCATTTAACTTTAATTCCCATTATGTACCTCACTATGAGTAGGCGGAGGATACGACAAATAACTTCCACATTCTAACTGAAACGAACCTCGTTTTTTCGTTCAATATTGGACGGTTTTTGTCAGATTCAAATGAACCGATTTGGCCTGGATAAAATTCTTTTAGAGCAACTTTGTTTAGGAAATTACAAGCCCATCTTGAAAAGTTCATGAGGTATTGATTTGATGTCATCTCGGAAAATTGCAATAGAGGTATGATGTTCAGCCATGTGAGTCTATTTTCTAGGCATTTCAAGGCAGACCCGTTATATTTACTGTCGTGATTTAAAACTTTCAAATGATAAGTGATGAGAAATTTATTTAATGTCCTATTTTATTTCTATCAGTGTGTCAGATTGGGAGGCGTTATCATTTAGTCATAGGGGATAAGGCATGTTTCTTATCACGAGAAATATTTTCACAGGTACCATATATCTAATATGGCGTTAGGTAGCACGTATGTAAATACTTACCCCTCACTGATAATAATAATGAGAATGGTTTATTTTAATATAACTATAAAGATATTATCTTCCTTTTGTTCCTATATAAGTACCCCCAATGGTACTTTTCAGGAACTATGAGAATTATTTTTGAATCCTATAGTAACCAAGTAGGGTGTAAATTTTCTTTTTGTTCACCGAAGTGGACCAGCCTAAGTCGGTAATCTTTAATTTAACATACCTATCCATAGTTGAAAATTGATTAGTAACCAAATCTCTTGTTTCTTAGTAGGTATTTTCTATTTTTTGCTTCCACAAAATTGGGAAATCTAGGTACCTCCTAGATGGGTAGAAGTACCGCGAATACTAAACATATCGTCCCGAAAGTGAAATCAGGATATGAGAAAGCCAGCCGTTCCGAGTCGAATCTTATCTTTTTGGAATAAAATCTGCCTTCCAAGCTAAGTAGGCTGTCCGCGAATACTAAACTCGAGAGCCCAAAGCCATTGATTTCTGATGAAAGGTTAAAATTTTATGAACGCCGTGTAACTCTTTGCGTATGCAATGTGCCACATATTAAAAATTAGTGGAGATGTTTTGGTCTCTTTCCCCTTTTCGTACGAAAGAATGGTTGTTTTTTTGTTAGGTAGAGGTATCATCTTGCTTATTTTTGTGACGAGACAAAATGATTTTTTTTTACAATGTGCCACATATTAAAAATTAGTGGAGATGTTTTGGTCTCTTTCCCCTTTTCGTACGAAAGAATGGTTGTTTTTTTGTTAGGTAGGTATAGGTAGGTATCATCTTGTTTATTTTTGTGACGAGACAAAATGAAACAGATTTTTTCGTTATGACATGTTGGGCTTTTTGAAAATCAAAAAGAAGATACGAATTATTTTTCTAATAATTCATAAATAGTCACCAGGTTCTAAAAACAGTTAAACATTAAAGTACTCATTATTCTGAAGAAAAAATTCGTTTACGTATTTATCTACCTACTACATAGGTATTTATGTATTGTATTTTCAATGTTTTCATCTGATGCACATTTTCTGTCACCCTCCCTCCCTCCCTCTCAAACTTTCCTCTCCTCTCTCCTTCCCCCCTAAATCTCTCCACTCCAATACCAATGCATATTATTATGAACAAACATCTCTCCTCCTCCTCCTCCTCCTCCTCCTCCTCTTCCTCCTCCTCACATCCTTCTCCTCCTCCTCCTCTTTCTCCTCCCCCTACTCACATCCCTGTTATCACGGGGGGAAATGCATTATTTTCTCTGGAAAAGGTCACAAGTTCAGTAGATGCTGTGGTAACGCAATGTGGGGGTAACTTTTCCTCTCATTGTCATCAGTAAGACAAGAGAGTCCTCGGGAAATTTGACTTGTGTCATGAGAAGGCGTTGCGGTATTGTTTCTTAGAACTTACACTGTGGTCAGTTTTCATCCCTCGCTACAGTGCTTTTAACTTGGGGTTAGAAGAAGAAGAAGAAGAAGAAGAAGAAGAAGAAGAAGAAGAAGAAGAAGAAGAAGAAGAAGAAATTAATTTATTTATAAAATCCATGCTGTCCTTCTATGTAAGGGTAGCATAACATCAACATAGATACTCATTATTACCTACATGTAACTTTTTTTTTAACTAGGTTTATGTGCAAATTCTTATAGCTGATGTTAAATATCATGATCGATACTACTTGTAGAAATTTAATATTTGTGGCATTCCAGATATTCCATTTTTGGCGAAGCTTTTACCTTTTATTGAACTCACAAACTTCCAATTGAAAATTGGACCATGTTTAGTGGTGTCTTTCGACAATTTTATTATAAGAGCTTCTTTTGAAACTTGGATTTACCGGCCTTGTATTACATCTGGTTGCTCCCTCTCTCTTGGAAACTTTATTATCTCGTATTTTGGTCTAAGATGTTGTTGTTGTTGTTGTAGCGGCTTTAGCTTTCGCAGAATGGCGATAGCAGAATAAAGAAAAGATGTCTTTTTGTATCTGCTATACACCGGGGTGATGGTCTCTAGCTCTAGCCATGTTAAATTGCCTCGCTCGTCCTGAACCGCAGTCAATCATCGTGAGGACTTGTACTTGGTCTTTAAAAGCAGAGAGAACCCTTTGAGGAACTGCCAGCTAAAACCGGTCTTAAATTAACGACTGAAGTGTTATCTAAAACTTTCTCGCTTTGAGTTCATAGGTCGTCGCGACAAATTTCAAGATCAGTAGAGCTCATTTATTTTGTGTGAGTGAAAAAAATCCTACCCTCTTGTCTAAAATGGTGTTCAAATGAGTAAATGAAGATGAATCCTTTGATATTTTTTCCTCAAAAATATTTTAATACCTACCTAGGTAATATTTATCACTTACCAAAAACGAAGGTTATAGGTATCATAGCCATGATAGGTAAGTATTACCAGTCTTGAGGTCACAAAAGTGAAAATCCTGTCACTGAATAAAAAAAAAAGTCTTATAAAAAGTCCGGTTTCACTCTGCCTCCATTGAAAATTATTAGAAACACTCAAACACAATATAGGTAATTTGCTCCGTATAGTGTCAATACAAATACCTACCTATACCTAGGTATGTATAAGTAAGTTAGGTAGGGGGACGTCTTTTGCCAATAACTCTCTTCCTGCCCGCAGAAAACTTTGAAAACTACGCCATCTCCATTCTAGCGTGGGAATTTTCCCGCGAGAAAAGCAAGAAAGCTTTAAAAAAGGGATTTTTCTTCGTCCCTCTGTACTCCGTTCCCTCTTGCCTTACTTTTTACCCTTTTTCACACCCCCTCATATTCACGCAGTCAGGAAACTTTCGAAAGTGGAAAACTCTCTGACGCAGAAGTAGGACCGTGGGATGAATCATCAATCAAGATTATGGCTGCGGGGGAAAAATATATTGTTACCTACCTCGTCGTGTTTTTCTTCCCTAATTTAATTTGAAACTTTTTTTTTCAGCACAAGAGGGAGAGTTAACTATTTTTCTGTGGACGGACACATAAATTGTCAACGTGTGTACTTAGGTAGCTGTCCCCCTGCAACAAACTGCATTAGTACAGGGGGGGTAGATAAGGCTGACGTATCTTCACTTACACTGAGTTGACACTTTAGTAGGTGTTATACTGGTTGTATTATAATTTCATCATTACATTAAATCTTCACTCAAGCGAACCGTGACGCCCAGGTTGAAACACGTCCATGTTACCATGTTGAAACACGTCCAAAAAGCCGAAAACGGAAGTAAAGTTCAGTCCAAAAACGGACATAAAGTTCAAGCACGTCCAAAAAAGGACGTAGGTACCTGCATGAGACTGAAGGCGCTCCCTAATTGTTCTTATCACAAAAGAGAGTAACATCACAAGAAGCTACCTACATGCTTCTTGTGGGTACCTACCATAAAGTCAGTGGGTAATTCATTATGGGTACCGATAGTGACAATAGAGCAATTGACAATGGGGTTGATTCTATAGGGTATTCTAGGGAATCTAGGGTAAACCCCGTAGGTACATAAGCTACAAAGGGTAAATCTAGGTAGGTTTCCCGGGGGCCTAGGGCAAATCTAAGTGCGATGCAATGATAGTTACATGAATAGTTCTATGTACCGATAGATTGTCAGAAAAAATGAGTAGCAAATTTCAACTCTTTTATGTACAAAAGACTTTACAGGTCCCTCCCTCTTCGTTGCTATTATCCCTCCAAAACCTCCCTCTAGTCTGCATTGTCTCATAGGCCTCCCTCCCTTCCTCCCACGAGTAGGATGGGCAGCGTATAATTTCCCACACAAGATTTCCCCCCTGCCACTACGAGTGTGGGAAAGAATCCTACATGAGAAAAGCTCCCATCGCGCATGTATCGATCGATGAGAGAAATTTTGCCGAGTGTAACTTTTTCTTTCCTGATTTGTATTTTTCTTTGATAAATCTTTCTAAAAAATACTTGGAAGTTTTGGCTTCAAAATTTAAAAGTAAGCTTTTTGCTGTCAGGTTTACATTTACATCAGATAAATAAATTAGGGTTATGTATACTTCTTCTTCTTTTTCTTTACCTTTTCCTGTGTTCAGACGGGGTCGGCGTTTTTCGTCAGCCTCTCAATCAGCCTTAGGGTGATTGTTTTGGGTTGACTTTTAGTTTTGGCTTGAAAACTCTTACGAGCGGATGCCCTTCGCACTCAACCTTTGCTATATCTTTATCAAGGGGAATTCAGAATGGTATACTCCCTGTTTAACGTACCCCAGCCAGACAACAACCTACTAACGAGATTTTCATTTTCTTTCCATTTCCAGATGATGATTATAATGGGTGTGATTGGCCTAGTGATTATAGCCATCATCGTAGGTAAGTTGAACTAAACTCAAATCAAAACCTACTCCCCCAACTACTAAACCAAAAACCAAACCTAAAGTCACCAATACTAACTAAGCCGCCATGTTTTAGTTGGTTGAAAACTTCCCATCTTGTGTTGTGTTCAGAGCTTTTGGTTTGACATCTGTTTGACAATTTGGTTTGAGATGGATCTGTTTTGACAAGTGTTTCACTGTTTCTTCTATCCCCCCTAGCTCTTGTGTTTCTTTCCATGTTGGATGTTGCAATGTTTTTGTCCATGGACAGACTGCTCCGTTTACTTTTTACCTTTGTACATAATGATTTTTTTTTTTTTTCCTTTGGAAATTTCTTCATATCCATACAATACTCGGTAATTGAACATTTTACGTCAAGGAAAGACGGGCAAGATGATTAATTTTGTTAAACTACGTACATACTTTGTCTATTTTATTATTTTTACACCTTTCAATTTCAATCAAGTACATATTTATTTAGACACCAACAATTATTATAGTATTCTATTCATATCGTTAAATTTTAGACGGGATCTTTATTTAAGCTGCCTCAAAGATCAACAGCCTGCTCTTGTGTTTCTTTCCATGTTGGATGTTGCAATGTTTTTGTCCATGGACAGACTGCTCCATTTTCTTTTTACCTTTGTACATAATGATTTCTTTTTTCCTTTGGAAATTTCTTCATATCCATACAATACTCGGTAATTGAACATTTTACTTCAAGGAAAGACGGACAAGATGATTAATTTTGTTAAACTACGTAGTTACAAACTTTGTCTATTTTATTATTTTTACACCTTTCAATTTCAATCAAGAACATATTTATTTATTTAGACACCAACAATTATAGTATTCCATTCATATCGTTAAATTTTAGACGGGATCTTTATTTATTTTAAGCTGCCTCAAAGATCAACAGCCGATCTTTATTTTTTATTCACTGCCTCAAAGACCAACAGCCTTAGATAGAAGCATTTTGCTAGAACGAAAACAAATTTTATAGTAAGGACGTGATTTCGATTGACATCGACCCAAAAAAAGTAGAGTAAGTTGTAGATGCTACTGTAGGTATTAAATTTTATAATATTATTATCTACTATGTATATCAACAGCCTTTAGACAGAAGGATTTTGCTAGAACGAAAACAAATTTTATAGTAAGGACGTGATTTCGATTGACATCGATCCAAAAAGAGTAGAGTAAGTTGTAGATGCTACTGTAGGTATTAATTCTATAATTATTATCTACTATGTATTACATTTTTAATTTTCAATCATCATAAATATGCACTGTATGGATATGAAGAAATGAGTTAGGTTTATGAGTTTAGTCACCGTGCTTTGTATTGAGCCAAAAGTTCCAATCTTCTTTTAGTAATTGGGAGAACCCTTTTTGACCGAATTTTTCGTGGTTTTTTCCACGAATTGCAGGCAATCTTTAGCTTAGTGAACTTTGATCAAGGGACTCAAATTTTAATGATGTTTGAGCCTGCCCAATGTAATCTTTTTAAGGGAAATATAAAAAAAACAAGGATATTTGTCTTTCGTAAAGGCCCAAAGTTAATTATTATCATGGTTATGTTAACTGAATCGCTAATTGTAAAAAGGTATCAAGCAAAAGAGATCAAATTTTCATGAGTAGAATGAGAAAATGCAAAAACTTCTACTAAAATGTCTACAGAAATATTTAAAAAGACGCCTTTCTACAATCGGCCATTCAACTGTCGCATTTGTTTTGAGTGTGCTTTAACATTCACTTCGACGTTCATTTTGAATTGAATGTTGTATTTGGATCCGTTCAGTTTTTACAAAATGGCCGAGGGAACTTTGAACTATTATTTCCACGCATTTTTACTTTCTATTTGCTGTTTGTTTCTTCTATTCTCTTGTTTTCTACTGTCTATGAATGTTGTATTTGGATCCGTTCAGTTTTTACAAAATGGCCGAGGGAACTTTGAACTATTATTTCCACGCATTTTTACTTTCTATTTGTTGTTTGTTTCTTCTATTCTCTTGTTTTCTACTGTCTACCTATTTCTTATACCCGTGGCCTTAATGATTGTGGTAATGCAGGTTCCATTATAAAATATATTTTTATGACAATTTTATCTTATATTAGGGAAATCACGAAAAACTCTTGAAACAAGCAGCCGATTTCAAAGGTTTTGGTATTGAAAAAAAAGCTAAGATCTAAGTGAATCTGTTGGTATTAAGGAGCCCGGCAGTGCTCCGACCCGCCAAGTCAAGAAAGTTTGACCGCGCTACTAGAGATATTAAACGCCATACTCTTATAAGAACATATATGTAGCATTTCTGGCAAAATTGACATTAATTAGTTATATTAAGGTCGAAATTCCGAGATGACCTACAACTCATTTTACGGGCAGGTAAGTCACATACCTACCATAATACCATACTGTTCAACTTTAGGGACACCTCTTTTATTAAGTCTAATTGAGTAGGTACCTAGTCCAGTTCCAAAAATGGACATCTCCCGGGTGGACTTTTTTATTAGGGAAATCACGAAAAACTCTTGAAACAAGCAGCCGATTTCAAAGGTTTTGGTATTGAAAAAAAAGCTAAGATCTAAGTGAATCTTTTGGTATTAAGGAGCCCGGTAGTGCTCCGACCCGCCAAGTCAAGAAAGTTTGACCGCGCTACTAGAGATATTAAACGCCATACTTATAAGAACATATGCAGCATTTCTGGCAAAATTGACATTAATTAGTTATATTAAGGTCAAAATTCCGAGATGACCTACAACTCATTTTATATTATTTCTTCTATTCTCCAGATGCACTTCAACAAGGAGCTTCACAGTTTGAACAGCAGGCAGGAAAACTGAAAAGGAAGTTTTGGCTTCAAAATTTAAAAGTAAGCTTTTTGCTGTCAGGTTTACATTTACATCAGATAAATCAATTAGGGTTATGTATACTTCTTCTTCTTTTTCTTCGCCTTTTCCCGTGTTCAGACGGGGTCGGCGTTTTTCGTCAGCCTCTCAATCAGCCTTAGGGTGATTGTTTTGGGTTTTAAGTACAATAATTTTAATTATTGATTAAGCTTATGAGGAAAGTTATCCTAATAACAATTACATGATCAATTAAACGAATAGATTTTGATTTATTACATTTTAAACAATGTACATTCTCTTTATCATTTGTACTAAATTTATTTTCAAGATAACTTTATTACTTTCTATTATTTTTTTCTGTTGTTTTTCCTCTTTATACCTGAGACTTGCTCAGTGTCCTAGAAACTAGAAATCTTTGAGTAAAAACGGAATTTGCCAATACCTCCTTGTTTTAAGTTATGTTATATTCACTTTTAATTTGATAGATAGAAATTATTTTAGCTAAAACGATATTACCGTTGAATTTCTTTAGGGAAAGAAAACCTAAATTAGGTATTGTAGGGTCAGGACACTGGGTCCATCTGAGTTCAGCAAAAAAGCTATCTATTTTTCTTCCTATTAAGTACATGTACATAAGTACCAGTTATCAGCAAAAACTATGTTGCTGTGCTTGTATTTAATTAATTGAAAAATGGGATCAACATTAAACTAGAGATAACCTAATTAGGTATTTAATTTAAAACTGTAATATCAAACTGTATGTTTTAATCCCGGGGAAATTCTAAAAAGACAAATCTATTTAAAGAAGTAAATAGTTTCACTGATCGTAATTTCTTACAAATCATTAGGTATTCAATACGTATTGATAGATTGATTAAAATCTAGGTAAATCTATTATTATCCTCTGTAAAATTCAAGACAGTAATTCAAATATTGGCACACAACAATACGAGTATTCAATCCGCATTTTTATTTTATTATTTTTTATTAATTAAAGTAGTTAAATTATTTATTTATTTATAAAATATTATAAATTGTTAATTGAAAAAATTAAACTTATTAAATTTTAGTAAGAGATCATTCTTAGTTTCTTTTATTTCTAATACCTACCTATTACTTATTTAATGTTTCTATTTACATCACTTAGTTACTTATGTACCTACCTACCTTCCTTACATCATCATTCCTCATTTTTGACTTTCCTGAGCCTGTTCTTAATAATTTATAGGTACTCATCCTCACATTGAAAAGACAAACCTAATACCTACTTGTAAGAAAACATCATTTATTAAAAATACAAAACATGAAAAAATTGACTGACTTACCACAAACTTTGAGTGAAACAATTCACAACTGTTGGTACTTATTTATACTTACAGGCTCTACAATACGTAGATACTAGATAGTAGATTTCTATTTATAATGGCTGAACTTTTTTTTCGACTTTAGGAAAAGCCATGAGAGATACCTAGTTTCAAGACTTTAGCACGTTGCATGAGGTCGCATGCCAATAGTCACTCCTCGTAATTGTTGTACCTACCTATCTTCTGCACTGCACAAAAATTGCACATTTCTATGCACTCGACCTGCTAATTGCACAAATAATGGACAGTAGAACCTTGTTACATATAACGAAATTATAATGAACAAAAATTGCACATTTCTATGCACTCGACCTGCTAATTGCACAAATAATGGACAGTAGAACCTTGTTACATATAACGAAATTATAATTATAACGAAAAACTCGATGTTACGGAAAGGAAATTCCATTTCCGTTTACAAAGCAAAATCCCCGTTGAACTGTATAACGAGGTTCTACCTTGCTATTTTTACACGATTTTTTCCCTTGTTTTGTTTAACTTTCCAATCCTTGCATGCTTTCACTACTTCTTTCTATATTTTTCGCGGTAAGTAAGTAATTATTATTTATTTAGAATGTTAAAAAAAGGTTCCATTAAATTAAGTTAGGTTGTCATCGATCAGTTACCAGTCATAGATTTTTGCCAGGTTCAAACGTTTGTTAATTATGGAGTACATAGCTAACAAACATGAACCAGTAGTCCAAAGCCTAAATATTGCATGTGATGCCGGCCATTCTCACAGGGTGGTTCTAAATCCATTGGCTTTGAGCCAAGATAAATGGAGGATACATTCCCATTTTACTATAGTAATGAGGATCGATCAGTTACCAGTCATAGATTTTTGCCAGGTTCAAACGTTTGTTAATTATGGAGTACATAGCTAACAAACATGAACCAGTAGTCCCAAGCCTAAATATTGCATGTTTGTGATGCCGGCCATTCTCAGGGTGGTTCTAAATCCATTGGCTTTGAGCCAAGATAAATGGAGGATACATTCCCATTTTACTATAGTAAATGAGGGTAAACTGCGTACTGAGGCCGGAACTTGGCCTGGCGCACTACCAACTAGATATTATTTAGAACGATCTTTAATGGCCGGCCTTTTTTCGCCACATTACACTCACTTAAGTAGGTATTATTTTGTTACTCAGGGCTGAATTCATTAAATGATTAAATTGGTACTCTGTATAAGGAATTTCAGGGAATTTGTAAAACATTTAGAAAACCAGAAAGAAACCCCATTGGAATATTTGCAATCGAAAAACGAGTACAAATTTTTGTCGATGATGGTAGGCATTGAACCCGGGACTTTCTGCATAGCAAGCTAGTGCGTTACCAACTTACCACTATCACTATAGGCTAACCCTGTCCTCATAATATATCTTACCACTATGAATTCAGCCCTAATATTCCCAATAACCTAATGAATTCAGCCCTAAGCCTCACTTAGTTAACCCTTTTGTATCACCTAGCGCTCATTTTGTATTGTTTCTCTCTTTACTTTGTTTCGCAGCCTGGGCGTCGGATTAAATTTAATGTTAAATTTCTCATCTCGTCTCGAGAGTGTCTTCTCTTCTCTCTCCTACTATAGCTTTAACCCTTCAAGTCACCAGAAGTGTTCCTCGAGATTGTAAGTAGTTCCTAATCCATCCGACAGAGCGCGTATTAGAGAAAAGGGTTTTTCTCCAACCTTTGGGTACGGAAAAAAGAAAGAAGAAATATAGGTTGAAAACTGGAATTTATCTAGTCATGCGGAGAAATACAAAACTTTTGAACTTCAATTTACAGGGTACAATTTTCTCACTTTGGGAGATATGTACTTCAATTGTTTGATGGAAAGGTTTTTTTCATCATTGATGGAAAGGCGCTTTAACTCTGGAATAGCAGGTCAATTTTTTTTTAAAGACGCAGACAAAAATGACATATACCTATTATGTCTGCATTTCTACTTCATAAACCGTGATTTCCTTTTCAATACAATGTTTTAATTCGTGTCTGAAAGGGTTAACAATATAAAACTTAGTGTAAATACCTACTCGTTTATTTCGAATTTTCAACACAGCAGGACTTGATGGGTTAATGATGTGATAAGTACTAGAAAAAGTACTATTAAACCATTTTAGATTAAGGTTTCATATAAAAATAGAAGTATATACAGTTATATTCACCATTATACATATTTTGTACCCTGGAAACCCCTTTGCATTACCTCAGGGACTCGGGACACATACCTACTAATTTACACGCCATATTTATTTTATTCATGTATGGAAAATTATTCATTTTGAATAATATTCCTGAAGGAGAACCCTGCCACTTTAATTAAAGCCCCAAAATGGAAAGGGGGAAGGAAAATGAAGGAAAAATTCGGTCAGAAAATGTCCGCCCCACCCGGGATTCGAAAACCTGGTATACCTACCCTGTATATAAAATATATTTTGGGAGAGTAAGTTTCTACAAAGCTATATCTTTATTCTATGCATTACACGTTCTATTTTGGACTAAAAAAAAGCACACCTTTCAATTGCTGCTTCCTATCTACGTTAGCGAAAAATTGATTAAATGAAAATACCCGTGTTTTTTCAACTTTCTCTCCCATTAAAACATTACCAAACTAGCTATTTTACCCAATATTATCTGTATTTATTTACTTATACCTATTTAGACATTATCATAATTACTTAATTTAATTACCTAGGTACCTATTATTGTTTTCAAACTCCGATTTCAATATTCAAGAGCTCTATTTTATTTTTGCACTTCACAAAACTCCTTAGATACAAAAGTAGTTCAGCATACTGTGGGCTTCACTCAGAAAAAATCGGACCAATTGCAATACTTTCTCCCATTACATAGTATAGTTTCCCTATACTTATTGTAATGGAAAGTAAAAAGGGCTTTTTAGTCCCTTATTATGCCAAACTTTGTTGTGCTTATTGCATACTCACGTTGTTTCACGGCATTCATACAAATTTTCTGCCCTTTTTATTGAAGATCTCATATTGTAAATTAGAATAATGAAATCAGGGTTATCTCGCCAGCTTTATCTACCTTATTAACCCAATGACCCTAGTTATCAACTTCTCTTATTTAATTGATACCTATCTATTATCCAAACCTTTTTTTATATACCTATATATCTTTTAAGTTAAAGTTTTAATCCAAACTCATCATAATTATTATTATTATTATTATTATTATTTCTCTTTTTTTTTCTATCCAATTAGGTACGTTATTATTTATTTAAATACCTAGATATTCACTATTCACCCAATGCATGTTCGTAGTTATTTTCATTTGTATAAAAAGAAAGTTCTATAGGAGTATCTATAGTTGATAATTACTAGAGTTATTCAAATAAGTATATCTATTAATAAAATATTATAAATACGCCAATAAGGTAAATTTTTCGCTGTTTTGTGTAATTATTTACTATTACATATTTTAGATACTAAGTAGGAGAACTTAATATAGCTTATAGCTTGTATAAGTATTTAATATAGCTTATAGCTTGTATAAGTAGGTACTTAAGAATAAGCACACTGGCACATTTTTTTGTAGTTAAGCTGTATTTTCCTTTCACCCTGTCCCCTCTTCTAAAGATTACCACGACAGTGAAAAAGAAAGCTTCTTTTTGTTTCTAACCGTATACTACTCACATGACGTGACTTCTGAATAAGTACCCATCTTTACCTATACATATTTCTTCTAACCTACTTTTAACACCTAACTTCCTTGAAATTTCAGCTTTCCATACCAAACAAGTTGGTAGTTATAGCCAAAAAACAAAAGGGGGTTCCATATTACCCACACTTCCTATATAGTTATCTTTAAGATTGGGAGCATGGTTTCCTAAGCATTTTCTTTCTTTCCAACCTCTTTAATTCGTTCTTCAATCCGTTGGATTCTGAAATCGCAAAGCCACACTCCATTTTACCTCTTTGCCTCTCCGTAAATTTAAGTTCTGTATCATTTCCTTTTATTTGCTAAGGTCAAAGTAGATAGATTTTTATTAGCCTAACTATAAAATTGACTATCTCCGACTATGTAGAGCTAATCTTTAAATGCCTTGGTAGGTACATCGTACTTATGTACGTAAACATAGGTTTTTTATTTGTTCAATTTTAACTTTTTTTGCAGTTTCAAATTGCCTTTTTGAACTTGTTTCACATAATCCAAGTATTATAAGAGCTGGGAATGAGAAGGGCAAATACTAGAAAATAATTTATTTCAGTTAAATAGAGGTTTAAGTGAAATAATCTGAAAAGGAAATAAACAGGATCGGTGAAAGTAAAAGAGATGAACATTAGATAGTTAAAAATTTTCTAAGTCCAAAATCGACCGCCTACGGCGGCCAATTTTCGACCAAAAATTTCCTATCTTAAAATACTCCCCGTGTGATAAGAAATCATATAAAGTATGAAAAAAATTGATTTTTTTTTTTTTTGTCCGAAGTTCGCAGCAACATCGACTTTGGTTGATATCTGGATGAGTGACTGTCCGATTTTTACCAAATTGTTACAGTCGCGTCCTTGGACCATACCGGGATAGGATACCAAATTTCATCGCCTTACGACAAACCGTTCTTGAGATATTTTGTTCACAACATTCTACTTTTTCCCATTTAAACCTGTAGTACGTACATACATACGTACGTACGTACGTACGTAACGTACAGACCATGGGCTAAACATTTAAACCTGTAGTACACACATACGTACGTACATACATACATACGTACATACATACATACGTACAGACCATGGGCTGTCAAAATTTCCCATTTAAACCTGTAGTACACACATACGTACATACGTACATACATACATACGTACATACATACATACATACGTACAGAAACTAAGGACTGTGGACTTACCTTTTATACAAACTTTTACGCGTATAGGCATTTCCTTCTTGTTTCCTCCTTAAGGCTAAAAACAGAGTGGACAGGAACGAGCATAGAGCTTTTTGCCCTCAGTTCTATGCGGTTTTAATCGTCGCTTCCTTTCTCGTCGCTTCTCCTTCTATACTCTACCTGATCGATGCTCTCTGCTCTCCACTCTGTTCTTAAGGTGTGTCCACACTCTACACTTAGTCGAACGGCCATCGATTGATGTCGACTGAACCGTCCACAGTCCACACTGTCTCGACAACATAGATTCACCTCGTCCATCGACGGTCGTTGACTATGTGTGGACACACCTTTAGTCTTAAGTAATACTGTCCTCCATCCTTCCTAATATTAACGTACGTACATCAAGTTTCTTTAGTTAGAGTATTTTATTACTCAATATTATTTAATTATACCTAAGTTAAGTAGACACTTAATTAATTGATATTTAATTCCTTCTTGTTTCCTCCTTAAGGCTAAAAACAGAGTGGACAGGAACGAGCATAGAGCTTTTTGCCCTCAGTTCTATACGGTTTTAATCGTCGCTTTTCCCTCTATACTCTACCTGATCGATGCTCTATGCTCTCCACTCTGTTCTTAAGGTGTGTCCACACTCTACACTTAGTCGAACGGCCATCGATTGATGTCGACTGAACCGTCCACAGTCCACACTGTCTCGACAACATAGATTCACCTCGTCCGTCGACGGTCGTTGACTATGTGTGTACACAGCTTTAGTCTTAGTAATAATGTCCTCCATCCTTCCTAATATTAACGTACGTACATCAAGTTTCTTTAGTTGGAGTATTTTATTACTCAATATTATTTAATTATAAGTTTAGTAGACACTTACCTATTTAATTGATTTTTAATTCGCTCCTGCTAAAAAATCTATTACATTCGGCGAAATTTTCACAGTCGCAACGGCTCGCAGTGGCGAAAACAGCTTGAGACGGTCTTTTAGAGGTCTTTCAGACATAGGTCTTTCAGACGGTCTTTCAGACATAGGTCTTTCAGACATAGGTCTTTCAGACGGTCTTTCAGACATAGGTCTTTCAGACATAGGTCTTTCAGACGGTCTTTCAGACATAGGTCTTTCAGACGGTCTTTCAGACATAGGTCTTTCAGACGGTCTTTCAGACATAGGTCTTTCAGACATAAGTCTTTCAGACGGTCTTTCAGACGGTCTTTCAGACATAGGTCTTTCAGACATAGGTCTTTCAGACGGTCTTTCAGACATAGGTCTTTCAGACATAGGTCTTTCAGACGGTCTTTCAGACATAGGTCTTTCAGACGGTCTTTCAGACATAGGTCTTTCAGACGGTCTTTCAGACATAGGTCTTTCAGACGGTCTTAGAGACCTGAATGTGAAGCTTTTCCTGCCACACACGTTCTGACTGTCTGACAGACCACGTCAGACAGTCTGAGCGTTAGAGTGTAGGCCATTCGATTTTATGCTAATGCGCTTTTCAAATTCGCACTGTGTAATCCACGCGCAGAAAAACACTTCGGTGTTATCCGTTTTTTTCTGCGCAATTAAGGAGTACAAAACTAGATTGAATGAGTATTACGGTCTTTCAGACATAGGTCTTTCAGACGGTCTTTCAGACATAGGTCTATCAGACGGTCTTTCAGACATAGGTCTTTCAGACATAGGTCTTTCAGACGGTCTTAGAGACCTGAATCTGAAGCTTTTCCTGCCACACACGTTCTGACTGTCTGACAGACCACGTCAGACAGTCTGAGCGTGAGAGTGGAGGCCATTCGATTTTATGCTAATGCGCTTTTCAAATTCGCACTGTGTAATCCACGCTCAGAAAAACACTTCGGTGTTATCCGTTTTTTTCTGCGCAATTAAGGAGTACAAAACTAGATTGAATGAGTATTACTATATTTTTACTTACTTACTATACCAAAAAGAAGAAAAACCAATTTATTTATTTTAGCTCTTCAGCCATTTTAGACATTTTTAGTCGCGCTGCGCTGTTTATCTTGGGTGCTGTTGAGATTGCAAGCAGGTAAGAAATGCATCCTGAAATTATTGTTTGCCTGTTTGCTGAGGATTTTTGAGTTCTCCTGTATGTAGAACCTGTGTTTTAAGCATCCTGTATGAATTTAGAACGATATCTTGCATAGGTATTTTTTTCCCTTCTGATTTTATTTGACTTATTAGAAAATATAGTATTTGTCTGAGTAGTAATATGGTTTTAGCATGATTTCTGGCTGCTTCAAATGCTTTAATAAACAGGCTCATGGGGATTCTATCTCGAGGTAACTGTAGGTAAGTTTGTGGTAAGTACCTAAATGGTCAGTAAAAAAATCAGCGCTCCCTCCTATCATGAGATGTAAGTTATTCAATTGAAATTTTAGCTGTCTTTCAGGTTTGTCATAATAATAAACTATAGCAGGTATACTCTCGAAATATCCTTTAAAGACCTTTGATCATTTGGAAACGAAAAACCAATTTATTTATTTTAGCTCTTCAGCCATTTTAGACATTTTTAGTCGCGCTGCGCTGTTTATCTTGGGTGCTGTTGAGATTACAAGCAGGTAAGAAATGCATCCTGAAATTCTTGTTTGCCTGTTTGCTGAGGATTTTTGAGTTCTCCTGTACCTATGTAGAACCTGTGTTTTAAACATCCTGTATGAATTTAGAACGATATCTTGCATAGGTCTTTTTTTTCCCTTCTGATTTTATTTGACTTATTAGAAAATATAGTATTTGTCTGAGTAGTAAGTAATATGGTTTTAGAATGATTTCTGGCTGCTTTAAATGCTTCAATAATCGGGTTCATAGGGATTTGATCTCGAGGTAACTTTAGGTAAGTTTGTGGTAAGTATACCTAAATGGTCAGTAAAAAATCAGCGCTCGCTCCCTGCTCCCTCCTATCATGAGATGTAAGTTATTCAATTGAAATTTTAGCTGCCTTTCAGGTTTGTCATAATAATAAACTATAGCAGGTATAGGTACTCTCGAAATATCCTTTACTAAAAAAGACCTTTGGTCATTTGGAAATTAGGGAATACCTAGCCAGATTTGGCTATGTCTTGCTCGAAGTATTAATAACTATTTTTTAAGAATAATCAGGTAAGTTGAACTCTTAGCTTTTAGAGATGTGTGTTTGTGTGTGTTCTAATACCTACTGACCCTATGGTTAATACTGCCCTCTTTCTGATGATGTGTATCCAGTATCCACACATAGTCGATCGGCCGACTGAACCATCCACAGTGCCTCGACCAAATAGATTCACCTCGTCGATCGTTGTCGATCGACGGCCTATCGACTATGTTTGGACAGATCTTAAAGCACCTGGAAAACTCCCTGTTTACCCTCCCTCTCTTTCCAATATAGCTTTCTATTCCTTCTTGTTTCCTCCTTAAGGCTAAAAACAGAGTGGACAGGAACGAGCATAGAGCTTTTTGCCCTCAGTTCTATACGGTTTTAATTGTCGCTTCCTTTCTCGTCGCTTTTCCCTCTATACTCTACCTGATCGATGCTCTATGCCTTCCACTCTGTTCTTAAGGTGTGTCCACAACTCCACACTCTACACTTAGTCGAACGGCCATCGATTGATGTCGACTGAACCGTCCACACAACATAGATTCACCTCGTCCATCGACGGTCGTCGACTATGTGTGGACACACAGCTTTAGTCTTAAGTAATAATGTCCTCCATCCTTCCTAATATTAACGTATGTACGTACATCAAGTTTCTTTAGTTAGAGTATTTTATTACTCAATATTATTTAATTATAAGTTTAGTAGACAGGTAGACACTCCTTAGGGTGTGCTATGTCGTTTTCACTGTAAATAAACCGAAAACATATCCAGGCTTTACTTCCCGTGTGATGCTAACGTTTGGACAGCGTTAAGCAGAAAGGAACCAGTCGACAGAATACCAACTTTCAAAAACCCTAAAAAATGTCTATTTCTTAAAGGTATCCTTAATCTAGGTATTAATAGTTCCGTGAACTGTAGACCTCACCCAGACTCTTTTGCCCAAGCTGAGAAGACTGAACCTACGGTATACTTAAATATAAAATAAATGCAAATCAAGAAGAACTGGGGAGTATAAAAATCATCTGGTCGATTTAAAATTTTAAATGTAGGTATATATTTTTGGATGGTTCTTTTCTGCTTATTGCTGTCCATTTTACTTTCTATTACTACAGTATAGGGAGCTATACTAGTTATCTTAGGTACCCACTTCACCTTGTCCATTGCATGACAGTTCTGTCCCTAACCCTTATTATTATCATCAGGAGTCCGTCCGGAAAAGTCTTCGTAGTGGTTTGCTGTGCTGGAGACCCCGGTTCGATTCTCTGTGATGTCTTGGTTTGATGTGTACATAAAGTATTTACAACCGCAGGACTACAGTCTCAAGTTTACTAAGGTCGAGTTTTACACCGTGGATTGTCTCAGGATTGACCTGGGTATTGAGTATAGGGAAATCCTCTTTTCATCTCAATCAGTATTGGTAAACCAATATTGGATGTTTTTTCATGCATCTGCGCTTATGCAGAAGCCCAAAGTATCTAGCTTTTAACTTGAGATTGTGGACCTAGGGGTTATGTTGTTTTTCTGCAAAGTAGCTCATCTCTTTAGCCCTCTCTATCTCTGTGCGTCTATATTATGTATAGGTATAACAGCCATATATCTATGAACAAAGGTCTTTGTTAGTAGATTTCCCGGTTCGATTCTCTGTGATGTCTTGGTTTGATGTGTACATAAAGTATTTACAACCGCAGGACTACAGTCTCAAGTTTACTAAGGTCGTTTACCACCGAGGATTGTCTCAGGATTGACCTGGGTATTAAGCATAAGGAAATCCTCTTTTCATCTCAATCAGTATTGGTAAACCAATATTGGACGTTTTTTCATGCTTATGCAGAAGCGCAAAGTATCTAGCTTTTAACTTGAGATTGTGGATCTAGGGGTTATATTGTTTTTCTGCAAAGTAGCTCATCTCTTTAGCCCTCTCTATTTATGTGCGTCTTTATTATGTATAGGTATAACAGCCATATTTATGAACAAAGGTCTTTGTTAGTAGATTTTTGATGGTTTTCATCCATCTAGCCTTGCGCAAAAGAATGAATGTTCCTTTCAACATGGACATATTGGGCACCCTTAATGTGTGGCCACACATTAAGGACAAGGTATGAGCTGTGAATTGGTACCTTACGGGAGTTGATGAAACAAGAATTTAATACAGGTAGACATTTTATAATAAATTGTTGGTAGGAAAATACCATATTAATTAAAATACCATATTAATTAATTAGCGATGTACCTATCTCAATATTTAATAATATTCGAACAAACAAAGAAATAAATATGTAACATACATAATCATATGACACTTTAAAAACAATCAACAATCAAGACAGAAACAATTAAATAATGTACATTTGACAAACTGCTCTAGGTATGTTCAATATTTTCGTATTGAAAAAACATCGAAAACAACGAAAATGAAAATCATCTAACAAGGAAAATAAAATATTGCTCCATAAAATTAAGCTACGTATTATTGTCTTTTAACTAAAAGGAAGAACGAAGAAAGTGTTAAAACATGAGTTAACACCAAATACAGCAAAGTTAAATAAATTAGCACTATTACCTAATAGCAGTGGCGTAGCGTCCATGTAGGGCGTGTATGGCGGCCATACACTCGAAAATTTCCATTCAAATACCCTTAAATATTGACTTTAAATAATTATTGTATTCTTATTAGATAGATATTGTGATAGAAATTAGTGTCCGCCCTACACTTGGAGTTAGATCACGTTACGCCACTGCCTAATAGCCTGTTTTAATTTTTCAGACATCCGAATATCCCAGAAGAAGTGTATTTTCCTTTGGGAATCCTTTGGTGTTTCCGAATCCTAGGTTCTATGCTTACTAGCAGATTGGCATACTAAAAGGTACGTCTCATTTTACCCACATTAAAAGCTTAAAACTACCTATATCACAGAATAAACTAAGGGAGGTTGTTGTTTCCTTCGGAGTGACAGTACTCTTTCGCCATCCTGCTTGTTTCGGATGAATGTTCCGTTCCCACTTGTCGTTCGGAAAAAAATGTGCACACTTTTATTTAATTGCATGGCCTACAAAGACATTTTGTGTCGTTCGGAAAAAAAAAATTGTGCACACTTTTATTTAATTACATGGCCTACAAAGAGTACAAAGACATTTTGTGTCGTTCGGAAAAAATCGTGTCGTGTGTAGTGGGAACATTCTCATTTAAATTACAGGACATTCGAGAAAGAAAAAGAAAAAAAAAAATCGGATGACGTCACTGCAAGTGGGAACGGGCCTTTATGTTATCGAGATATCGGATTTGCCTGAACAAACACATTTACCAAGTAAAAAATTCTCCAAGAGTACCAGCAAACGAGCAAACGGAACGTCAAGAGTTCGAAGCGATGCCCAGTTGCCCAGGCTGTATCAAGACGAAACACAATTACGGTGTTAAGCCAGTCTAATTTGCTACAAAAATAGCGCGCCTGCCTTGTAAGCGCGATGTCGCGGGTTCGATTCCCACCCGGGGCCAAAAATAGGGGTAATGTTTCTTTCAAATAAATAACGCGCGGCGGAAAAATATTGTGTATCGTAGTTTTAGGTTTTCTTGGACGTAATTTGCGGCAATTGCAAGGATTCGTCTTCAGAGTCCTCAGCACTACTGGTGGAACTCAGGGAACCTTCTAGTATCTGGATGATCCTGTCTCGTTTGAATGTTTTCGCTTCGTCTAGCGGTGTTTTACCCCACCTGGAACACGGAAAAATAACAAGGGGAGTGCAAATTGTCAGGTTTTCTTTTGATTTTTGCCCCAAAGTCTAGTATCTGGATGATCCTGTCTCGTTTGAATGTTTTCGCTTCGTCTAGCGGTGTTTTACCCCACCTGGAACACGGAAAAATAACAAAGGGAGTGCAAATTGTCAGGTTTTCTTTTGATTTTTGCCCCAAACTTCGAAATGGCCTTTCAGTTTTATCCTCCAGAATGAGAGAAAAAATTTGCAGTAAGTACCTACCTGTTGATCTATCTACGTAGGTATAGCGTATGGGCTGTACTATAGGTCTTTTCTATGGTCGGATTACACTAAGGACGGGGATTACATTAAAATATTTGTTGACCTTATTTGTTCAGACAAAGTGTCCAGGTATACCTTCTCGTACTCCAAGTTAGCAAACATTTCAATGGATATACGCCAGCCTTGTAAGCGCTAGGCTGCGGGTTCTATTCCCGCCCGGGGAAGATTTTATGCTGTACGGACAATGTTCGTTCTCGGAACGGCTGGCTTTCCATTACATTAAAATATTTGTTGACCTTATTTGTTCAGACAAAGTGTCCAGGTATACCTTCTCGTACTCCAAGTTAGCAAACATTTCAATAGATATACGCCAGCCTTGTAAGCGCTAGGCCGCGGGTTCTATTCCCGCCCGGGGAAGATTTTATGCTGAACGGACAATGTTCGTTCTCGGAACGGCTGGCTTTCTCCTATCCTGTCTTCTTTCTCTCTTTGATTTCGGTAAGACCTTGGCAGTTAAATCAATTTTAAAATACACACTATACAACTATAGTTCCGGGCCTAGTCACTAGAACTTACTTATCTTTTGCAGTGACGTCACAACCACAGTGATTCAACAGGAACAGTACACACTAGAACTTACCTATCTTTTGCAGTGACGTCACAACCACAGTGATTCAACAGGAACAGTACACACTAGAACTTACCTATCTTTTGCAGTGACGTCACAACCACAGTGATTCAACAGGAACAAAAATTTAAAAAAAAAAAAAAAAAAAATTTATAAAAAAAAAAAAAAAAAAAAAAAAAAAAAAAAAGATTCCACCACAATGAAGATAAATGAACCGGGGGTACGGATAGCTGGTAACGCGCTCGCTTGCCATTCAGAAGGTCCCGGATTCGATTCCCACAATCTACAAAAAAATGTACTCTTCTTTCGATTGCAAATATTTCAACGGGTATTTCCTGGCGTTCTAGCTAGGCTGGCTCGAGGTTTGGACTTTGTCCAGCCATACAGGGTGTTCATCAACCTAAAAGTATCCCATAGGAAGTTAACCCATAAAATCGGTTCTCGTGTTGACCAAGCTCCTAAATGGAAAGTATTGTGTCTCTTCTCGTCCATCTGATGAGAGGCATACTAGGGGAGGGGCATGCTACGACACAGACCACAAGAGTCTAATGTTTCGTTGCTACGAAAGAAAAACGGCGTTGAAACACTCATCTTGAAAAAAAAAAAAATATTCAAGCAATGTGCTATCCCACCCTCACAAACTTACCTCCTTAGTGCGGAAATATTGCCGGCAGCCGCGTTGAACAGTAGGGTAACAATACTGAGTCCTATCGAGCTATACTTGTGCTTCCTCGGATCAATCTTATTGGCAGCATAGCGCAGGTTATCGTACTTGTGGAAGTTAAACGTCTTAACCAGCTCCTCGCAGAATTGTACGCCACGACAACTGTTGCCCAGGGCATCGAGTGGGGGCGAGAACAGGGCAATGCCCATCGTGTTGGGAACCACTACGAGCATGGACCCGCTGACACCTGACTTGGCGGGCAGACCTACCTGGAAGATGGGGGTCAATACTAAATAAGAAGGAAATAGGTCTCGCATTTTCTTCTTACTTGGTATTCTTCTTACTTAGACATGATACGTTTCCAAAGTTTATGATAGGATAGATGTTAAGGACGGTCAAAAGTCATTTGATATGATGGACAAGGTCGCTTACTAAAGAAAAACTATCCTTACTATCCCATTTTTGGTATTGGCTGGAAGAGCTCATTATGTGAGAATTCTGCCATAAAGCCTTTACAAAAGCGTATCACATCAGGCTTGAATCAGATTCGGCCTCAGCAGAGTCAAAGTTTTTCCCTAAAGTCCAAAGGGGAGGGGACCCTCGATCTCCCTAAATACAGCCCTGACTTTCTTACTTGGTATTCTTCTTACTTAGACATGATACGTTTCCAAAGTTTATGATAGGATAGATGTTAAGGACGGTCAAAAGTCATTTGCTATGATGGACAAGTTCGCTTACTAAAGAAAAAGTATCCTTACTATCCCATTTTTGGTTGGCTGGAAGAGATCACTATGTGAGAATTCTGCCATAAAGCTTTTACAAAAGCGTATCACATCAGGCTTGAATCAGATTCGGCCTGGATTCCCAGCAGAGTCAAAGTTTTTCCCTAAATTGAAGGGAAAAATATAAAGTCCAAAGGGGAGGGCACCCTCGATTCCCCAAAATACAGCCCTGACTCCCTAGTTCTTTTTTTATTATTATTATTTTTTAAGAGGTTTGACAGAGGGAACTGCAACTGCTAAGATCTTATCGTCCCGAAATCGGAGAGAGAAGACAGGATAGGAGAAAGCCAGCCGTTCCGAGAACGAACATTATCCGTTCAGGATAAGATCCGCCCCGGACGGAAATCGAATCCGCAACCTAGCGCTTACAAGGCAGACGCCCTACCAACCAAGCTAATTAGGCTGACTCCCTAGGTCCCGAAATCGGAGAGAGAAGACAGGATAGGAGAAAGCCAGCCGTTCCGAGAACGAACATTATCCGTTCAGGATAAGATCCGCCCCGCGCGGAAATCAAGTCCGCGACCTAGCGCTTACAAGGCAGACCCCCTAACAACCAAGCTTTTTAGGCTGACCCCCTAGTTCTTACTTTGAAAGCGAATTGTCCCCCGAATTATCATTAACAGATAGGATTCGTTATCAGATTTATCACATTGGGTGGTGACAGGTAGAACTTCACATCTCATAGGATTTTTTATCGGATCAATCCTTTCCGTAGAATTAACTTTTATAATTATAACTAAAATTTAAAAAAAAAAAAACGGTGCACTTAAAACGGTTCTCATATTTTTGGCCCAAGTTCCCTAAACGTAGATTTTGGTCTCTCAAAATCAAAATGAACAGGAATCTTGTGTAGATTTCAATCAAATTTCTCATTTATTAGTCAAGTACTTATTTATTAAAAAAATCTAAACTATTTTGTTTTATGTTTGTGTAAATAACATTTATTCTGAGGGTGAAATAACTTTTTGTTCTGGAAGAGGTGTGATTACTGTGATTGATTTATACTGCTACACCAACAGACTGAATGACTAAAGTCTTCAATATCACACCAAATACGAAATTGCCTCCTATTTTTCTTCCCTTCCATATTACACCTAGGTATTTATGTATCTCTCTGAGGAGTGAGAGATAAATAACAATACTTCCTTTTGTTTTACAATTTCCCCCTCCTACCTACTATCCTCTAATATTTATTTGATTTTGCTTATTAATTTGTTAACATGTAGAATTATGCAGCTGTGTAGATCAGAGACCTTACTGGGTCTTTGTAAGGGTGGTCCAGAGTTACCTGACGGTTTTGATTTGCACATTACTTTGTTGTAACTTGTCATAGCTTGTTGAAATTAATATCACTAAGTTCAGAACTAAATGAGCTTTTGTTACAATCGGAATACAATGTAGTCGTGGACCCCACAATATCTAGCTCTCGCTGTGGTGGCATTTCTTAAAAGTAGTGAATTTTTGACTAATGCTGAGAGGAAGTTTTTGAACTCATTTTTATTTTCCTCCCTCCTCACCCGATCTTAGCTCATGTGACTTTTTTTCATGGAATAACGTTAAAAACAAGGTGTATATTTATAAGATGTATCTCTCTGAGGAGTGAGAGATAAATAACAATACTTCCTTTTGTTTTACAATTTCCCCCTCCTACCTACTATCCTCTAATATTTCTTTGATTTTGCTTATTAATTTGTTAACATGTAGAATTATGCAGCTGTGTAGATCAGAGACCTTACTGGGTCTTCGTAAGGGTGGTCCAGAGTTACCTGACGGTTTTGATTTGCCCATTACTTTGTTGTAACTTGTCATAGCTTATTGAAATTAATATCACTAAGTTCAGAACTAAATGAGCTTTTGTTACAATGTAGTCGTGGACCCCACAATATCGAGCTCTCGCTGTGGTGGCATTTCTTAAAAGTAGTGAATTTTTGACTAATGCTGAGAGGAAGTTTTGAACTCATTTTTATTTTCCTCCCTCCTCACCCGATCTTAGCTCATGTGACTTTTTTTCATGGAATAACGTTAAAAACAAGGTGTATATTTATAAGTATTTATAAGTCAAGGACTCTGGATGAGTTAACGGGTGCTTCTCTGGATGAGGTATCGCGAAATTCGTGCTATATAGCCCAGGAAAGGCTAAAGACAGTAAGTCGATTTTGCACACAGATTGAGTGCTTTCAAAATGAGGTCAATTTTTCGGATATCGACAGTAAGTCGATTTTGCACACAGATTGAGTGCTTTCAAAATGAGGTCAATTTTTCGGATATCGTCTGCCACACCTGATCACCATCAGAAACAAAATCCCCAAAAAAGTAAACCTCATTTTGTTATCTTTCATTTAAAATAAATATCACTCTTTTATCACAAAAATTAAACGTGTGACATCATTTTAAAAACCGTCAGGTAACTCTGGACCACCCTGTATTTAAATTTGTATGTTTGTGCCTTTCAAATTGCCTTGTATTTTGGATGTATTATTTTTCCCTACTAATATTGACCTTGTAATGCGAAATATTTTGGTACTTACCTCATGTATACTAGGTGGCCTTTATTAGCCTTACCAGGTGTTCTATGTAATGACTAATGAAACTAATGGACAAAGCGAGCTTTTTTTTATTTTTGATTTATTCAAAGTGTGCAACCTTATTCATGTTCATTTACACAAATTTCTTTAATGACAACATCCATATGTCATCTGATTTCAAGTGCCTTTTTAGTAGGATCTATCGTTGTTAATAATCCTTTCATTTTTATTTATTTCAATTTTTATTTACTCCACTAACCCCCAAGTCTGCAATCTCATG
Source organism: Diaphorina citri (assembly GCF_000475195.1). Taxonomy (NCBI): domain Eukaryota; kingdom Metazoa; phylum Arthropoda; class Insecta; order Hemiptera; family Psyllidae; genus Diaphorina; species Diaphorina citri. Next base: position 122,494 of record NW_007377881.1, on the reverse strand, counting down.
TACTTTGAGCTTCTGTGGAAGGAATAATGTCCAAAAATATATCAACGTGAGACTGTAGACCTGGCTTTAATAGTAGAATTAGCCAGAGCCGATCAAATGGCTTACTGATGTAGATGACTGTTGATTTTATCCATGTATTCTTCAATATCTAAGCTTTAATAGTAGAATTAGCCAGAGCCGATCAAATGGCTTACTGATGTAGATGACTGTTGATTTTATCCATGTATTCTTCAATATCTAAATCTCCTTTTACCTTCTAATGCCAGAGCCAATATTTGAATTAAACTGAGGTTAAGCAATTTGATCTCCAGATTTTAAATAATCTGGTTGACTTTGTTCAACTTTTAAATCGGTTCGGTTTAACTTTCAAATCAATTTCAATCCGGCTATAAATGAGTGGACGTTATTTTATTTTATCACTCAAGGCCAGTAGCTCGTTTGTTTGTCTACTAACTAAATTAATCATATTGATTTTCCCTTTCTTCTGTCACGATTTCTAAACAACCCATGTAGCGTTTATTTCCAATATTATTTGGACATTTGGGTGAATATAATGTTCTAGTGCCATTAAAATATTAATATTGATATAATATACGAAAAAAGAAAATCCGGCTATAAATGAGTGGACGTTATTTTATTTTATCACTCAAGGCCAGTAGCTCGTTTGTTTGTCTACTAACTAAAATTAATCATATTGATTTTCCCTTTCTTCTGTCACGATTTCTAAACAACCCATGTAGCGTTTATTTCCAATATTATTTGGACATTTGGGTGAATATAATGTTCTAGTGCCATTAAAATATTAATATTGATATAATATACGAAAAAAAGAAATAAAAGTAATGTACAAACCCTTACTATTAATTGTGTTCTCTTCTGACTTGCTATTTTCCCCCTTGAACAAAAGCGAATAGAACAGATGCGCTTACGTTGGTGAAGTTTCTAAAAATAAAAGTAATGTACAAACCCTTACTATTAATTGTGTTCTCTTCTGACTTGCTATTTTCCCCCTTGAACAAAAGCGAATAGAACAGTTGCGCTTACGTGGGTGAAGTTTTTAGGTCAAAGAGCAGAAAAAACGAGGAACAATGGAATTTTCCTTTTTCTTCTACCACTTCTAGATCCCGAGATAAATCGATTTAAAAATACCGGTAAATCTTGATCTCTGACGTCACGGCATACGCTCCCGTACACGATGACGTGTACGGGAGCCGAGCAAAGCTCCCTCGCCGAAAGAGACAACTGCCTGAAGTCTGACGTCACACATATGTATTTGAGCTTTTTCATTAGAACGGAAATTTTTAGGAACCGCTGCCGATCCACATTTTAGGAACGCTGCCGATCCAT
>NW_007377881.1:111946-120572 GCF_000475195.1 Diaphorina citri | reverse complement strand
ATTTCAAATATTTTAGGGCCCTTAAAACACCTTTGGAAAAAAATAAAAAAAAAAAAAAAAAAAAAAAAAAAAAAAAAAAACTTCGATCTACCTACAACATACCACCATTCTCAAAATTTCAATTTTTTCTCATAAACCGTATGTTTCAATACTCTAGGTTCCTCACACAAACATAATGTAATAGAAAGTAAAAATTGGAGGCTCAAAAAACTAACGCGGAATAAGGGCGGGATTTTTAAACAAAAAGAAAACCTAGGGTTGTCTGGATAGACAAGAGTGCAGATAAACTTATTCTGAGAGGCGAGTTGATGCTGAAGTTAGCTATTGCAGCGCATAGTACTGAAGTTATTACTCAAAGGATTCTAATGGATGATGTTAAACATTTCAGCTCTCGAAATCTGAAATAAAGAATGCAAGCCAGCCTAGTTAGCTTGGCGGGTCTACCTTGACTTGGTCGCAGGTTTGATTCCAGCCCGGGGCGGATTTTATCATTAACAGATAGGATTCGTTATCAGATTTATCACATTGGGTGGTAACAGGTAGAACTTCACATCTCGTAGGATTTTTTATCGGATCAATCTTATCGGTATCATCAACACCAGTACCTCAGAAGTAGAACTTGGGTACGAAAACCTTTGAACCAATCAGAAGGCGGATTTCTTTCTCGTACAGTGTGAGATTATTTTCTGAAGATTGCTCAAGGTCTTTGTATGGGAAGATTCGATCATACAGAGTTGGTAACACTGTACACGAGCCAGCCTAGTTAGCTTGGTTAGTAGCGCATCTACCTTGTAAGCGCTTGGTCGCAAGTTCGATTACCACCCGGGGCGGATTTTATCCTAAACAGATACGGTTCGTTCTCGGAACAGCTGGCTTTCTCCTATCCTGTCTTTCTTCTCCCGTACCTTTCGGGACAAGACCTTCGCAGTTACAGTCCCCTCTATCAAACCTCTTCGGAGGGGTTTGAAACTTTGGAATGAATCTTCAAAGCCTTCCTTCCTCTAACACTATTTTTCACGTCCTAGCTGAGATTCGAACCACTGTACCTGTAATTAGTGCTACTTACCCCGGGTAGCTCCTCCTCCCATGATCACCTTGCGCTTTCTCTCCTCATCTCCCCAGCGAGGTGAAGTTACACCTCCTGGTCTGATTACAGGCGGTACCACAGGCTGACCCGCTCGGATTGGTTTGGCTGCAAACAAACACAACATACAATTAGATCACAGGGATATAATAAAACGTTGAAGTAGTAGCCTCCGTAGTAATAGCCTCACACTAGGATTGCACGCAGGAGGTCTGGGTTTGATTCCCGGCGAGGCCGAGGTTTTTTTCGGCTCTGTGCTTGGAGTTCGGGGTGCACTCAGTCTCGTGAGGACAATTGAGTAGCTACTTTAATCGAGTAGCGACCACTGGTGAAATGTGGAAATTGATTGCAAACGAGGCACTTAGTAATGTTGTGATATACACTAAAGTTGTGAAAAAGCCCTGCTTTACCACAAAGAATTTGAGAGATAAAACATTGAAGTCAGCGGCGATAACACGCTGAATACTCCAGTTCCCAATAGATTAATCTAACCCAACCCAATCCAACAGATAGTGGTTGTATAGAAGAGTTCCTTTAGGAGAACTCTGCCTAAAAAAGTTAAGCAAAGTGCGTGTGATTGGTATTCGGATGATTCACCATCAGGGCCATGGCGTGCTGCCTGGCCCGGCTCCACTCAAACTGGGTAAGGTTAATGTGACAAGGCGAGTATCCGTCGAATGGACAATGGATACTGAAACCCTTGTCACTTAAAGCCTTAGCAGTTATAAAATTAAAGGAAACCTTCTTTCCCCCTTGGAGAAAAAAAAAGGACTTAGTGAGTTAGTACACATTGGAATCTAAACACAGTTAGAAACAATCAGTACATACTACTGGGTATTAAACCTGGGATCTTCGGTATGTGTAATTAAGACATCATAACTAGAAAGACCCGGTCATTAATTGGGATACTTTACCTATTTGGGGCGCGGGACCTCGTCTGGCCAGGTTCTTCTGTCGGACAGCCTCCTTGATTCTATCCACCTCATACTGATATCTCTTCCTATCCTTCATTGCACCTTCCTTAGCCTCCTTGAGAGCTGTCTCTAGCGCCTGAAACAATGCAACAAACAATACATGAAACAATGCAAGATGGAAAGAAATTCCTTAGTCCAGGAAAATTATACTTTTGCTTCGGACAAATCAGTAATAAAGGTTTTTCTTCGCCAAAAGCTTCCTTGTGTGACCCTGAATCATGGCTCAAAAGCGCCCTAAAATCCCAGAATAGAATCATTTTCAGAACGTCTGGCTTTCGCCTATCCAGTTCTGATTCTCTTCCTTTTTGGGAAGATAAGCATTCAGCAAATTACTTACAATTCCATCAATCAAACCTCTTGAATCTAAAATCTCTTTACTGCCAGAGTTGAGCCTGGAAGGTAGCGCCCGGGGCGAACTTCATCCTAAAAGAGATAAATTTCGTAATCGGACCGACTAGTTTTCTCCTATCCAGCCCTCCTTATCTCTTCGATTTCCATGATTACAGTTTCCTCTTCAAAAGAGTATGTAACCATTATTGACTTACCTTAACTCTCTCCATGGTAGCACGGAGTCGTTTCTCTAGCTTGGGCAGTTCACATCTGAGGTCCGCATTGTCCCGAACCAGTTGCTTATGCACCTTGGTCAACTGATCCAAGTTGTTCTCGAGGAAACTGATCTTCTGTCTCTGCGCCAGAGAGCCACCATCATCCTCACTCTCATTCCCGCTAAACTTCATCCTAAATGCTAACAGAATCCCAGCTACCAGCCTAGTTAGCTTGGTTGGTAGCACGTCTGCCTTGTAAGCGTTAGGTCACGGGTTCGATTACCACCCAGGGCGGATTTAATCCTGAATGGATAATGTTCGTTCTCGGAACGGCTGGCTTTCTCCTATCCTATCTTACCCTGCTGAGCCAGCCTAGTTAGCTTGGTTGGTAGCGCGTCTGCCTTGTAAGTAGCGCGTCTGGGCCGCGGGTGCCATTGCCGCCCGGGGCGGATTTTATCCTGAAGGAATCAGGGTCGTACCTCGGAACGGATGGCTTTTTCCTATCCCGTCTACCATCTTTCTCGATTTCGGGACGATAAGACCTTAGTAGCTACAGTTGCCTCTATCAAACCTCTTGAAAAGAAAGTTATCATTAACAGATAGGATTCGTTATCAGATTTATCACATTGGGTGGTGACAGGTAGAACTTCACATCTCATAGGATTTTTTATCGGTATCATCAACACCAGTACCTCAGAAGTAGAACTTGGGTACGAAAACCTTTGAACCAATCAGAAGGCGGATTTCTTTCTCGTACAGTGTGAGATTATTTTCTGATGATTGCTCAAGGTCTTTGTATGGGAAGATTCGATCATACAGAGTTGGTAACACTGTACACATACCTCAGAAGTAGAACTTGGGTACGAAAACCTTTGAACCAATCAGAAGGCGGATTTCTTTCTCGTACAGTGTGAGATTATTTTCTGAAGATTGCTCAAGGTCTTTGTATGGGAAGATTCGATCATACAGAGTTGGTAACACTGTACACGAGCCAGCCTAGTTAGCTTGGTTAGTAGCGCATCTACCTTGTAAGCGCTTGGTCGCAAGTTCGATTACCACCCGGGGCGGATTTTATCCTAAACAGATACGGTTCGTTCTCGGAACAGCTGGCTTTCTCCTATCCTGTCTTTCTTCTCCCGTACCTTTCGGGACAAGACCTTCGCAGTTACAGTCCCCTCTATCAAACCTCTTCGGAGGGGTTTGAAACTTTGGAATGAATCTTCAAAGCCTTCCTTCCTCTAACACTATTTTTCACGTCCTGCATTTGATCAAAAAACTACACCTGGAGGTAAATTTAATGGCAAGAAATAGTGACACATGCGTTTTTAAAACCTTATTTAAGTTAATATTCAGAACTAAACCAGACCAACCCGTAGGTATAACCACCTAACAAGACCGAAAATGTATCTTTACGTCAATATTATCACTGTAAAACCATTTGATGGTTAGAACATGTCATGTACAAAAGGCTTAAGTATAATATTAAAATACCTATCAAGATTCATTAAATTAATTTATTCAGTTAATTTAAATAATAAACATTAATTTATCGATTAATTGACCCTATCTGCTGCGTCAAGGTGTTATTCAACATTTATCTTTAAAGAGGACGAATTAGAGCACCATAAAGCACTCGTATTTTCCCTATAGATGATAAATTAGTTTTTTATTATTGTTAACATTGTGAGATTATAGTTTTTACCTCGGTTCTGGTAAAGTTGAACTTTAATGAGAAGCCCCGCAACTTAATAAAAAACCTATAGGTACAAATGAAAAAAATAAAAATATAAACAGATGAAATAAAATTACTTAGGTGCCAGTTTTGAAATTTGTCGATAAAAAATATGAATTTTGTTTATTTTAATGCAAAAAAAGTTAATCTTCTTCATGGAAATTATGAAATATTTTAGTAGCTAACAATACAATCAAGCAAATACATTTAGCCATTATAATAAGTAATTCTTTATATTTAATAGTAGCCTGTTCATAAAAAAATATATGTATAGGTAGGTACCTAAAAAAAAGTGATGGGGGCTGTTGAATTTGATCTAAAAAGGTCAGATCACGGAAAATAGCTATTTAGAGCTATGACTGGGGGAATATTCTGGAGACCAATTTTTAATAACCTCATTTGGGGATATTTTTTTCTTTTGTTTTGAGCATAATAAAATGATTGTTTGGATCTGTACACATCTACACATGAGGCGCGATTGTAAAATTAAGCCCGTTACACACTACACACGCTACAAGTTTTCCACTTGGTCTTTCAACAGATCGTTGCGTGTGTTTGCGCAAATTTCAATTCGAAACGATTGAAACAGTTTCACTGGAGTAATTTGACATTCCCTCATCACCTCAGTATACACAAATAATCTTATGAAACAAAAAGGACTAAGGAAAGGAGGGCAACTAAAAACAAAATAATGGAGCGTAAAGCCTAGTTCACAGGATACGATTTTCTTACGACCGAACTTTATGATGAATTTTTCATGTGGACATGGTGTACGGAACAATACTTAGATTTATCAATCCGATCGTCAGGAAAATAGCAACGTGTATACCAGGCTTCATATCACTTGAAATATTTTCATCACTGTTCATAAATTGAACCTATAACTTTAAAGACGCGCAAAAAAATAAGTGAAAGAAAATAAATAATTATAAAGAAGAAGAGGAATAAGAAGAAAAAGAAGAACCAGAAGAAGAAGAAGAAGAAGAAGAAGAAGAAGAAGAGAAGAAGAAAAGGAGGAACAAAAATGAAAACAAGAAGGCGATGTCACAGAAGAAAGAGGCGACAACGAAGCAGCAGCAACAGAAAGACGAGAAAAATTTTCATTCTCTTCATAGCTCGTTTAGTTCGTAGTTCGTACTGTTCGTAGCAGAGTGAGAATACTGGAAGTCTGAACCTCGGCACTGTGGCACATACTCGTAGCTCTCGGCACAAACCTAGCACACGTACGTTCAGACTCTAGACTTCAGTACGTTCACAACCACCGGGTTGGCACCTTAGATCGAACCGAACGGGTAGGTGTCTCGAAAAAAATTTACCGCGCCGCGTGATCCGAGTACCGGCCGATTCCTGGTAAATTACCGCCACGCGATGTGCTTGAGTGACCTACTGAGGGATTCTTTTATGGCACTTGGTCAGAAGTCACGGCAATGGAAAATTGCTACAAAAAGGAGCTGTCACAAATGAGCATAGAGCAGTGTTATTATAGGGTTAGGTCAAACGCAAAAGAGGAGCTTTTTTTTCACTGTCGTGACTTCTGAATAATGACCGATTTTACTAGGGATTAGGGAGGGTCATCAAGGTGTTAAATTTTGGTAAATTGTACCGAAATTTAGAGATAAGGTACTCGAAATGTCAACGATCCACGATGTGTGAACCGGCTAATTTTTTTCTCGTCGCGCGATGTGATTTAATGAAGTAGCTAGTGGGTACGTACATACTTTCTTGTAGTCAATTGAGAAAGACCATTGTTTTCGCACCTCGACTCATAAGATAAATAATAGATATGAAATCATGTAATTAAATAATTGATAAAGACCTCTTAGGGTATTCACCCTATTCCCCTATTCAGGACTAGCCGAAAGTGTCAACTGTTTTTATTTAGGTAACTGGCTCTGGTCCTCAAGTCTTCTCTTGTGAAGTGTAAAATGTCCGCAACCCAGACTCAGACGGTCTGACAGACTTAGGTCTGTGCCTCTTAGGGGGTCCCGAGTGGACCGAGGCCTGTCAGACGTTCTGGGCTTTCGTGTGTAGCCACTGGCCAAGCGCAAAGCTATAACTTTTTATGAATCCTGATGGAGCCTGGAGTGTTTGTGTTTTTACGTAAAACTTGTGCTGATAACCATGACTAAAATGTCCGCAACCCAGACTCAGACGGTCTGACAGACTTAGGTCTGTGCCTCTTAGGGGGTCCCGAGTGGACCGAGGCCTGTCAGATGGTCTGGGCTTTCGTGTGTAGCCACTGGCCAAGCGCCAAGCTATAACTTTTTATGAATCCTGATGGAGCCTGGAGTGTTTGTGTTTTTACACTTTTTACGTAAAACTTGTGCTGATAACCATGACGTAGGTACGTTTGAAATGTCAAAGTACTCTGAAAGTCTGATAAGAAACATGGGGCGTCTAGGAGGCAATTAGGAAATTCCTTAGGTTATTTCTACTAAATTTATTACCTTGGTGGGTATTTACTTAATACTTAAGTATGCACCTACCGAGGTAGGTATTGTGACCGATCTGACTGCAGTGAATTGCAACAATGTAAGGATTTCCTGCAATCTGATTGGTTCCTTCATTTTGGGTTGATGACTTATTGCTGTCACATTGATCTGGATCAACTATAGGTACCAACACAACCACATATTAAAATGAAAATGGGTATTATGTAAGTTGTACCTAGCTATAATACGTAGGTAGTACTTAGATAGGTTTCCCGATTACTCAATTAAGCAACCATTACCTATAGGTACCTACCTATGTTCGATCAAATTATAGCTATCAATCTGAATTATTATAATTATCTGACCTGTCTAGATGTAGGTATTTCTCTGTTTCTAACCGATACAATAATAATCTCACTAATATTGATTAGTAGATATGGATAAATGGGTATAGGTAGGTATGTATGGGCATTTAAGCCTAGACTAGAATACCAATGTCTAGTAAATGTAAATGAGCATTGAGAATTACATTCTAGAAAATCTCCTATTTTGAACTTGAAATTTGAGATAGACCCCCGTGTGCAAGCCCAGTGTGATACGTACTCGGCCACGGAGATTCGACATACCCACCTAAGTAGCCAATAAAAAAGAGTCAAAAATCACCAATATTGTAACAACAGCCAGCCTAGTTAGCTTAGTTGGTAGTGCGTCTGCCTTGTAAGCGCTAGGCCGCGGGTTCGTTTCCCGCCCGGGGCGAATTTTATCCTGATGGGATAATGTTCGTTCTCGGAACGGCTGGCTTTCTCCTATCCTGTCTTCCTTCTCTCTTCGATTTCGGGACGATAAGACCATAGCAGTTACAGTTCCCTCTGTCAAACCTCTTAAAAAAAAAAAAAAAAAAAAAAAAAAAAAAATATTGTAAAGCGATAAAAGAACTCCATCTACAAAACTCGTGTTTCACAAGGCCACCTTATTCAAATAAATTGTGTGTCAAGGGAAGTTTTAAAAACCCGTAATCGTTTTGCATTCAAGAAAATAGGTAGGTCTTAGGTATTATCTTATACTAGCTACCCAGATCAGGTAGGTATTAGTAAGAGAGGTAACTATTATTCCTGTTCTGGATTTCCCGTGGCTTCAAGAATTTCGGACCCACAATAATGCGCACTGCATTTCCCACGTGGGGATACCTACTGTTATTATACGAAAGCTACGTGCTACTTAGGTTATATACCGGTATATAGAGGAAGTATAGGTACATAGGATCACTCTATTCACTACTTTAAGCGTGGAGGTTTTCCTTAGCACCACTACTATACCTAGATATCAAGAGTACCTAATTGAAAAAGCTATTTGAAAGTTGAATGTTTCTAAAGACTCCTTTCTGATTCCCCACTTCTCTTGTTACAATTTTTGGGACTTTTTTACTTTCCTTATCTATAGGAACGGAAAGTAAATGTAATCGGTCAAATTTTCGATGGTCAGATTTTAGTGCCAAAACACGTTTGTAGGTCCCTAGAGCCCTAAATCCAAAGTTTCAGCCATTGGTCCGGGCGTTGTGTCTGTGTGTTTGTCCTGTAAACAAAATATCTCGAGAACGTAAGAGCTAGAGACTGAAATTTTGGTATGTATTTTCAATGAGATCTATTAGGTATTCTTTTTAATAGGGTAAGAAGCTAAAAGCGTTAGTCTCTAGAAGTATTGATGTCTGTTATCCATTACGATGGGTTCGCTCAATACTCGACATGATAAACTCTCAGTATGACAGATGACATCAGGGAGATTTAGTTCAAAAAAAATTCCAGCAATTAATAAAACTGATGTGTGCCTAAGCTCTAAACAATAATAGACCGAAGTGAGGT
>NW_007377881.1:92487-111404 GCF_000475195.1 Diaphorina citri | reverse complement strand
TTTTTTTTTTTTAGAGGTTTGACAGGGGGAACTGTAACTGCTATGGTCTTATCGTCCCGAAATCGAAGAGAGAAGGAAGACAGGATAGGAGAAAGCCAGCCGTTCCGAGAACGAACATTATCCCATCAGGACAAAATCCGCCCCGGGCGGGAATCGAACTCGCGGCCTAGCGCTTACAAGGCAGACACACTACCAACTAAGCTAACTAGGCTGGCAAATGGGTTTCCTTACTTTGAAAGGTTTGTAAATGTTGCTGAAGTTTGGTAACCATGGTTTGACACCTAAAAGGTCATTTGCTTATTAGATTTTGGACCAGGGCATGGTATTTTCTTTCTGCCTACTTCCAGGCTCAATTATTCTGATATTTTCGGTTTTCCATTCCATCATTTAGGCTCAGTGGTCCAATGCATAATGTAACTTCCGTGCAACCCTGTAGGTTTGATGGAACAAAATGGGTACTAAATGATGGGCTTTGGTACAAATTCGCAGCAAAAGTTGTGGTGCTAACTTCACGCACCTAGTATTATCAGGTCATCACTCCTTTAAAATAATAATAATAAATAAATAAAATAAAAAAGTAGCAGACTTGTCTAGTCCTGTGAGAGGCGGCATAGTTCTTATCAGTTGTTATCAGCTTATCATTTCTTTATCACCACAATGTTGTCTATGTAGGGTACCTAAGTGTACCATTTATTCGCCCACCTAAAAAACGTACCATTTATTGGCCCACCTGTACCATACGCCATATAAGTCGTGAAGGAATCAGGGTCGTACCTCGGAACGGATGGCTTTTTCCTATCCTGTCTACCATCTTTCTCGATTTCGGGACGATAAGACCTTAGCAGCTACAGTTGCCTCTATCAAACCTCTTGAAAAGAAAGTGTCAATATTGATGTCTATTTTTCATCTACGTTTATTTCCATTTTCTACTCACATGAGTTCTTGCAGCTTCTCGCTCTTCTCCTGTTCTTCCTTCTTGAGTTTCTCGTAGTCATTCTTGATCTGTTCATGAGATAGCAAGTACTTCTGATTCATGCTGAAAAACGGGAAGGTGGGTGCAGATAAATAAGTTGTTCTTTACAAATGAAAAGGAATGAGCTATTAGGTCATTTTCTTACGCGCGTCGCATCCCAATATTTTCCTACTGCTAGCTATAAATGATCAGTAGAAGTTATGAAATATCCAATAGATTTGTTTTGCCTTTTCGTAAAATAGCAAAAACACTACTGAATACTCAGTGTTAGAAGTTTAGAGTACCTAACCAGATTTTCATCCTCTTTCTTAATGAGATCAAAACAATAGCATAAAGTTTCTATTGGAGGAAAATGGGATTTCCAACTGGTTTCAGGACTTTCATTGCCGGGACCACAATTTGAGTTTAGACTCGGTTTAACTTTTGGGGTCGATTAGATTGGAACACATCACATGCCTTCAGGCACAGTCCATTTGTCAAGCGTGTAGGTTTTCCTTGCCCTTGGGAACAATTTAATTTGTGGGCAATCTGAAAGCCTGAAAATTTTGAAATCTAGAAGTTCATCCTCTTTCTTAAAGAGATCAATAGCATAAAGTTTCTATTGGAGGAAAATGGGATTTCCAACTGGTTTCAGGACTTTCACTGCCAGGACCACAATTTGAGTTTAGACTCGGTTTAACTTTTGGGGTCGATTGGATTGGAACACATCACATGCCTTCAGGCGCACTCCATTTGTCAAGCGTGTAGGTTTTCCTTGCCCTTGGGAACAATTTAATTTGTGGGCAATCTGATTGCCTGAAAATTTTGAAATCAACATATCAGATTGCTCAATCCGGGATTTAAATTTAACCGAGTTTAAACCCGGCCATAAGGTAGGAAAACACTTACTCTTTCAATTCGGTGATCATGGACTGTTTGTCGGCAATTTCGTCTCGTAGTTCGGCCACCTGTTTCTGATGGACGTCTCTCAGTTGATCCATCTGTTGTTCTAGCGCCACTTTCACCTCGTTGGCTTTCTCCTTCTCCTCCGCTTTCTCTTTAGATGAGACGGCAGTCACTTGTTCTGCAAACGAGAAAACGAACATTTTAGCCCGGAAGAAAATGTGAGTGATCAATGGAATTTTTTTTCTTTTGTCTCGTACTTTCCATCCCCCCCAAAAACACTTCGTGTTAAAAAAGGATTATCGCTTTTGAATTAGATCTTCTAAAGAAAATGTTCTCCAAAACAATTTTTTCATCACTCCTACTACAATTACCTTGCTGTTGAACCCATGATCCTGGATTACGAAACCTAGATATTGACCGCTATAGTTACCTGCTGCCTTGAGCTTAGCACATTCTTCACGCAGAGCATCCACACACTCCTCCAGACTTCTCTTCTTGTTCTCCGCCTCCTTCATGCTCTCCTGCAGGCTCTTCATCCTCGCCTCATGATGAGACAGAAGCAGTCTGGTCTCTCCCAGCTCCTTTTCATACTCAATAGCTTTCTTGTGCTCTTCAGCCTGGCTAGATTCCATGCTGGTACAACGGGCTACGAGGTTCTTCACTTCGGTTATTCTTCTTTAATAGAGTCTAAATTTTCACAACAGAGGCGTTAGAAATTTCGGATATTGTGTCCTTTGTTTTCTAGAAGCGAAAATTTTGATCTCATTGTTCAAATCTCCAGAAGTCCAAAAAGTTACGGTGACAGTCGTACAATGCTTCTTGGTTCTCACCTTTGACAAAAGGTACTCGGTTCTTGTCTTCATGCACACTCAAGTTAACTTTGGACACATCAAGCAGGTCCCGAATCTTGTCCATGTAGATCTCAAAGTAAGACACCTGAAGGATAAGGAAAACATATATGTCAGTTCCAAGATACATGGGAAAATAAGGACACCAAACTGTAAAGGCAAGCGTCAGTTAGAGAGTAAAAATCGATTGTGTCTCTTCTCGCCCATTTGATGAGAGGCATACTACTGGATGGGCATGCTACGACACAGACCAAACGAGAACGTCTCTTTCGCCTTTTCTGTCCTCCTTCTCTCTTCTAATACGGGACGATTTCGAGATCCGTTATTATTACTTGTTACAGTTCCCTCTATCAAACCTCTTGCAGGAGGGAAAACTGAATACTGCTAGGTTTTAACAGACTTTTGAAAGGTTGTCATAAAGTTCCAAGATACATGGGAAAATAAGGACACCAAACTGTAAAGGCAAGCGTCAGTTAGAGAGTAAAAAGCGATTGTGTCTCTTCTCGCCTATTTGATGAGAGGCATACTACGGATGGGCATGCTAAGACACAGACCAAACGAGAACGTCTGGCTTTCGCCTTTCCTGTCCTCCTTCTCTCTTCTAATACGGGATTGGATGGACATGCTAAGACACAGACCAAACGAGAACGTCTGGCTTTCGCCTTTCCTGTCCTCCTTCTCTCTTCTAATACGGGACGATTACGAGATCCGTTATTATTACTTGTTACAGTTCCCTCTATCAAACCTCTTGCAGGAGGGAAAACTGAACACTGCTAGGTTTTAACAGACTTTTGAAAGGTTGTCATACCTTGATAATGAACTCGAGGTTTTCATCCATTGTTCCAAGATACATGGGAAAATAAGGACACCAAACTGTAAAGGCAAGCGTCAGTTAGAGAGTAAAAAGCGATTGTGTCTCTTCTCGCCCATTTGATGAGAGGCATACTACTGGATGGACATGCTAAGACACAGACCAAACGAGAACGTCTGGCTTTCGCCTTTCCTGTCCTCCTTCTCTCTTCTAATACGGGACGATTTCGAGATCCGTTATTATTACTTGTTACAGTTCCCTCTATCAAACCTCTTGCAGGAGGGAAAACGGAACACTGCTAGGTTTTAACAGACTTTTGAAAGGTTGTCATACCTTGATAATGAACTCGAGGTTTTCATCCATCTGGTAGATATGATTGAAGATGTCGTTCACAATACGCGGGATAATACCCTGCTTGTTCGGATCCCCCATGACTCCTTCCATGGTGTGAGTTTTACCCGATGAGGTTTGTCCGTAGGCAAATATCGTGCCGTTGTACCCCGCCAACACATCTGGAAATACAAAAGAATTTCTTTAATTTATTTATCGATTTCAACTTAATTCTACAAAGATGATATTCTATGTCACAAAAGATCTAACCAGGGTCGCAGTGACAAAGGGCGTTTAAGTGTCGTTCACAATACGCGGGATAATACCCTGCTTGTTCGGATCCCCCATGACTCCTTCCATGGTGTGAGTTTTACCCGATGAGGTTTGCCCGTAGGCAAATATCGTGCCGTTGTACCCCGCCAACACATCTGGAATTACAAAAAAAAATCTTTAATTTATTTATCGATTTCAACTTAATTCTACTATGTCACAAAAGATCTAACCAGGGTCGCAGTGACAAAGGGCGTTTATTAAAGCCAATGACCCTACTTATAGGTAGGTCCCTTATTTATCGATTTCAACTTAATTCTACAAAGATGATATTCTATGTCACAAAAGATCTAACCAGGGTCGCAGTGACAAAGGGCGTTTATTAAAGCCAATGGCCCTACTTATAGGTACCAATAATTCTAGAAATAAAATAGAGAAACCAAAGTTTACCTGAAACAATAGACTTGGCCGCTTCATCATAAACTTTCTCCTGTGTTGCATTTGGCTTGAAAACTTTGTCAAACAAGTAGAACTTTCCCTGAAACACAACGGAACAAGAAACGATAAGAAACAATAGAACCGAACAGTAAGTTGCCACGCTCGAAGTTGCTGAACTTCAACGTTATTTTATCAGACAGGTTACGAGACAACGCTACATAGCTATAGAAAAGCTTTTTTCTAGTTTTCATATGAAGCTGAAACCCTCCAAGAGAAACTCTATTTAGGTATTTTGGTAGGTATAGTTAGGAAACACACCGGAACAAGAAACGATAAGAAACAATAGAACCGAACAGTAAGTTGCCACGCTCGAAGTTGCTGAACTTCAACGGTATTTTATCAGACAGGTTACAAGACAACGCTACATAGCTATAGAAAAGCTTTTTTCTAGTTTTCATATGAAACTCGATTTAACTTGATAAGGAGAACCAAAAGGCAGATATATTGTGCAGAACTTCAAAGAACTTATATATAATGACAGCTGAAACCCTCCAAGAAAAACTCTATATAGGTATTTTGGTAGGTATAGTTACGTATTAAAATCTCGATATGATTACCCAAAGGTAGTACCTACCTATGGTGTGATATCTGATAATGAAGAGAACAAAAGACAATGCAGATGGAAATTGAAAGAGAAAAGGAGAAAAACAGCAAAGGGAGAGCAAGAGAGGCTACATTGGCAAGATGTGGGGCATATGAAAATAAAACAGAGAACGGTAGAATTTTAAGCTAGAAAACGAGCGTTGACCTAGTTTGCAAAATTTCGCCATCAAGTTAGACTTGGAAACATTTTAGATTTTAACAGTTTTGTCCCTGTGGACAGATAACACTCGCTTGAATACTAAAATCCTCACAAATGTCTTGTCTAGTTGGGTTCAAGATGAGAGAATTCAATTTAATTTTGTTGCCTACATTTTGTTTTTCGATTTGGAAAAGAAAAGAGAAAGAATGAGAGGGAAAGGAAGACGAGGAGAGAAGGGAAATGAAATAAAATAGGTAGTGCAAAATTCAAAATGACTAGGTAAGGAGTACAAAATTAGAGACAGTTGGGAGATTGTTTACAAACTGAGAGAAACAATGATTGAGAGTGACAGAGACAGAGAGGGAACATGGTAGAGAGGGATGACTGAAAGAGATTGCCTTAGACAATAATTTCGCCCTTTCTTTATAATTTCATCTTGTATTTGTGTAAATTTAATTAGAACCAACAAAAATCTAAATAAATAGCTACATAGATGAGGTGAGAGATAGATAGACCATAGAGATAATAATATGGCCAGCACCTAAGGTGAAATACCTGTGTACATTTCCTGTTAAATTGTATTATGGTTGCACCCAGACACCCACCAATCGCCATGCCATTCATTCAACTTCCACTATAACCCAACCCAATCCAACAGATAGTGGTTGTATAGAAGAGTTCCTTTAGGAGAACTCTGCCTAAAAAAGTTAAGCAAAGTGCGTGTGATTGGTATTCGGATGATTCACCATCAGGGCCATGGCGTGCTGCCTGGCCCGGCTCCACTCAAACTGGGTAAGGTTAATGTGACAAGGCGAGTATCCGTCGAATGGACAATGGATACTGAAACCCTTGTCACTTAAAGCCTTAGCAGTTATAAAATTAAAGGAAACCTTCTTTCCCCCTTGGAGAGGTTAATGTGACAAGGCGAGTATCCGTCGAATGGACAATGGATACTGAAACCCTTGTCACTTAAAGCCTTAGCAGTTATAAAATTAAAAGAAACCTTCTTTCCCCCTTGGAGAAAAAAAAGGACTTAGTGAGTTAGTACACATTGGAATCTAAACACAGTTAGAAACAATCAGTACATACTACTGGGTATTAAACCTGGGATCTTCGGTATGTGTAATTAAGACATCATAACTAGAAAGACCCGGTCATTAATTGGGATACTTTACCTATTTGGGGCGCGGGACCTCGTCTGGCCAGGTTCTTCTGTCGGACAGCCTCCTTGATTCTATCCACCTCATACTGATATCTCTTCCTATCCTTCATTGCACCTTCCTTAGCCTCCTTGAGAGCTGTCTCTAGCGCCTGAAACAATGCAACAAACAAGACTTTTCCAGTCTCCATGAAATTCCCTGACTTTTCCCGGTTTTCCCGGTTTTCCAGTCTGGTAGACACCCTGTTCTATCCACCTCATACTGATATCTCTTCCTATCCTTCATTGCACCTTCCTTAGCCTCCTTGAGAGCTGTCTCTAGCGCCTGAAACAAAGCAACACACAATACATGAAACAATGCAAGATGGAAAGAAATTCCTTAGTCCAGGAAAATTATACTTTTGCTTCGGACAAATCAGTAATAAAGGTTTTTCTTCGCCAAAAGCTTCCTTGTGTGACCCTGAATCATGGCTCAAAAGCGCCCTAAAATATCCACCTCATACTGATATCTCTTCCTATCCTTCATTGCACCTTCCTTAGCCTCCTTGAGAGCTGTCTCTAGCGCCTGAAACAATGCAACAAACAATACATGAAACAATGCAAGATGGAAAGAAATTCCTTAGTCCAGGAAAATTAGACTTTTGCTTCGGACAAATCAGTAATAAAGGTTTTTCTTCGCCAAAAGCTTCCTTGTGTGACCCTGAATCATGGTTCAAAAGTGCCCTAAAATCCCGGAATAGAATCATTTTCAGAACGTCTGGCTTTCGCCTATCCAGTTCTGATTCTCTTCCTTTTCGGGAAGATAAGCATTTAGCAAATTACAATTGGGTCGGCTAAGTTCACTTGCTCGTCTTCCTTCACGGTTTCACCGTTACGCCATCTGTCATACAGAACATGATCCAAGTTAACTTAATGCTTGAAAAAAAAAGGTCGCCTACGCCATCTAACATACAGAATATGTATCAAGTTATCTTAATGCTAAAAGAATGTCGCCTACAGGACCAATTACAATTCCATCAATCAAACCTCTTAAATCTAAAATCCCTTTACTGCCAGAGTTAAGCCTGGAAGGTAGCGCCCGGGGCGAACTTCATCCTAAAAGAGATGAATTTCGTAATCGGACCGACTAGTTTTCTCCTATCCAGCCCTCCTTCTCTCTTTGATTTCTAATTACAATTCCATCAATCAAACCTCTTAAATCTAAAATCCCTTTACTGCCAGAGTTAAGCCTGGAAGGTAGCGCCCGGGGCGAACTTTATCCTAAAAGAGATAAATTTCGTAATCGGACCGACTAGTTTTCTCCTATCCAGCCCTCCTTCTCTCTTCGATTTCCTGAAGGAATCAGGGTCGTACCTCGGAACGGATGGCTTTTTCCTATCCTGTCTACCATCTTTCTCGATTTCGGGACGATAAGACCTTAGTAGCTACAGTTGCCTCTATCAAACCTCTTGAAAAGAAAATGTCAATATTGATGCCTATTTTTCATCTACGTTTATTTCCATTTTCTACTCACATGAGTTCTTGCAGCTTCTCGCTCTTCTCCTGTTCTTCCTTCTTGAGTTTCTCGTAGTCATTCTTGATCTGTTCATGAGATAGCAAGTACTTCTGATTCATGCTGAAAAACGGGAAGGTGGGTGCAGATAAATAAGTTGTTCTTTACAAATGAAAAGCAATGAGCTTTTAGGTCATTTTTTTACGCGCGTCGCATCCCAATATTTTCCTACAATATCACTGCTAGCTATAAATGATCAGTAGAAGTTATGAAATATCCAATAGATTTGTTTTGCCTTTTCGTAAAATAGCAATAACACTACTGAATACTCAGTGTTAGAAGTTCATCCTCTTTCTTAAAGAGATCAATAGCATAAAGTTTCTATTGGAGGAAAATGGGATTTCCAACTGGTTTCAGGACTTTCGTTGCCGGGACAATTTGAGTTTAGACTCGGTTTACTTTTGGGGTTGATTGGATTGGAACACATCACATGCCTTCAGGCACACTCCATTTGTCAAGCGTGTAGGTTTTCCTTGCCCTTGGGAACAATTTAATTTGTGGGCAATCTGAATGCCTGAAAATTTTGAAATCAGTCTGAAGTGGCCATAGTTTCGGAACCGCTTCAGAACATATGGGGCTTAAACCTCAAAATCAAGCTGAAATAGACCGTAAATTCCGAAGCGGTTCCGAAACTGTGGTAAAAAAGTGACCACAGTTTCGGAACCGATTCGGAATTTACGGTCTATTTCAGCTTGATTTTGAGGTTTAAGCCCCATATGTTCTGAAGCGGTTCCGAAACTATGGCCACTTCAGACTTCTATGGTTCAGCAGCGGTTCCTAAAATGTGGTTCAGCAGCGGTTCCTAAAATGTGGATCGGCAGCGGTTCCTAAAATGTGGATCGGCAGCGGTTCCTAAAATGTGGATCGGCAGCGGTTCCTAAAATGTGGTTCAGCAGCGGTTCCTAAAATGTGGATCGGCTGCGGTTCCTAAAATGTGGGCGGTTCCTAAAATGTGGATCGGCAGCGGTTCCTAAAATGTGGATCGGCAGTGGTTCCTAAAATGTGGTCACAGAGTTAATTTCAGAACTAGCCTTTTTTTGTACTGTTAGTTGCCTAATTTCTAAATAACTGGCGTTGCTTGCGACTTGCGATTCGACTTTTGAGCACTGGAGGGTGGGAAGATTCCCTTACACTGCCTTTGTAGCATTGCATCGTAGAGTGTAGGGACCAAAGTTCATGCGTAGAACATATTTCCCCTCTCTTGATTTCTATTCTTGAACTTTGTAGAACACTTTAATTTTTATATTTTTCCGATACGAAAAAGTTATTACTTTCTATTTCCCCTCTCTTGATTTCTATTCTTGAACTTTGTAGAACACTTTAATTTTTATATTTTTCCGATACGAAAAAGTTATTACTTTCTTAAATAAATAATAATTATAGGTTAGTTTTGAAGGTAACAACCTCGAACGAGACGAGTGACACGGGTAAAAAGAAGCAAAAAAAGTAAACAAAACACAAAACAGGGATTTAAATTAAATTTGTTTTTATTAAAATAGAATTTGGCGTGAGTGAAGAAATAAAATGTAAAAAATAAAATTGATCAAAACTAAAATATGGGGAGGAAATGAAAATAAAAGATAAGGAGCAAATTATAATTTACAAATAAGGAGTAGAAACAAATAGATAGAGCTAAAATATTCAGGCCTGGCATTGAGGGCTAGTCGCAGGTCTTACCATCCAATATGAGACATTTATATTTGACCAAGAATAAACATCAAAGTCGGGTGAACAATGAACATTTATACCTAGGTATGTGTAGGTTCATGTTAGTCCATTTTTTGGACGTTTATCGTGCATCTTCGCTTGTACAAAAGCCGAAGTGCATTTGATCAAAAAACTACACCTGGAGGTAAATTTAATGGCAAGAAATAGTGACACATGCGTTTTTAAAACCTTATTTAAGTTAATATTCAGAACTAAACCAGACCAACCCGTAGGTATAACCACCTAACAAGACCGAAAATGTATCTTTACGTCAATATTATCACTGTAAAACCATTTGATGGTTAGAACATGTCATGTACAAAAGGCTTAAGTATAATATTAAAATACCTATCAAGATTCATTAAATTAATTTATTCAGTTAATTTAAATAATAAACATTAATTTATCGATTAATTGACCCTATCTGCTGCGTCAAGGTGTTATTCAACATTTATCTTTAAAGAGGACGAATTAGAGCACCATAAAGCACTCGTATTTTCCCTATAGATGATAAATTAGTTTTTTATTATTGTTAACATTGTGAGATTATAGTTTTTACCTCGGTTCTGGTAAAGTTGAACTTTAATGAGAAGCCCCGCAACTTAATAAAAAACCTATAGGTACAAATGAAAAAAATAAAAATATAAACAGATGAAATAAAATTACTTAGGTGCCAGTTTTGAAATTTGTCGATAAAAAATATGAATTTTGTTTATTTTAATGCAAAAAAAAAGTTAATCTTCTTCATGGAAATTATGAAATATTTTAGTAGCTAACAATACAATCAAGCAAATACATTTAGCCATTATAATAAGTAATTCTTTATATTTAATAGTAGCCTGTTCATAAAAAAATATATGTATAGGTAGGTACCTAAAAAAAAGTGATGGGGGCTGTTGAATTTGATCTAAAAAGGTCAGATCACGGAAAATAGCTATTTAGAGCTATGACTGGGGGAATATTCTGGAGACCAATTTTTAATAACCTCATTTGGGGATATTTTTTTCTTTTGTTTTGAGCATAATAAAATGATTGTTTGGATCTGTACACATCTACACATGAGGCGCGATTGTAAAATTAAGCCCGTTACACACTACACACGCTACAAGTTTTCCACTTGGTCTTTCAACAGATCGTTGCGTGTGTTTGCGCAAATTTCAATTCGAAACGATTGAAACAGTTTCACTGGAGTAATTTGACATTCCCTCATCACCTCAGTATACACAAATAATCTTATGAAACAAAAAGGACTAAGGAAAGGAGGGCAACTAAAAACAAAATAATGGAGCGTAAAGCCTAGTTCACAGGATACGATTTTCTTACGACCGAACTTTATGATGAATTTTTCATGTGGACGTGGTGTACGGAACAATACTTAGATTTATCTATCCGATCGTCAGGAAAATAGCAACGTGTATACCAGGCTTCATATCACTTGAAATATTTTCATCACTGTTCATAAATTATCAAGCCAAAACCTAAGTATAAATTAAGAGAAAGATTAGTTTGAGAAACGTTTAAGCTATCCAAGTGTACGGCAGAATCGTCTATATACAACAAAGGCCTTATGTATAGACCGAACAGGAATCCTTCCCTCGTACCGTCTTTACACGCGGACCTAAACACATATAATTTACTTTTAATCTTTTAAATACATATTAATTAAAGGAGCAGAAAAATTAACTTAATAAACAATAGTTTCATTCCAATTTAATTTATACAACCCAGAATAATTTGTTAGTATGTTATACTCCTTAGATTTCGTCAGGGGAGGAAAAAATATAAAGCTTTATGGGGTCAGGCATGTGTAGTCTGATGTATTATCGCAAGGACCCACACTTCAATTTTTCAAGATTAAGTACCATGATAGAAGGATTTCATTGGTGTAAAACAAAAGAAAGCTCATTTATGGTGGAGGTCACAACCCAAGTATAAACTTGGTTTGAGCAAAACTGATTAAGGAACTCAGATTGTGGTTCCGACCATTACTTGAATGACAAATCAGTAAGTAAGTTGTATTTGGATTTATTTAAGAGGGAAGGAAGGTTGGGTTTGTATGATAAAATACAAAAAACTGTTTTCCGCTTTTCTATGACAAATCCATTTTAAGAACAAGAAAACATAAAAAGGGACATCAAAAGCTCATTACTTAAACTGGGCTTATCACCTAGCTTAAACACAAATATCTTGAATTACTTCATGAATGAAAAGTTCAATCATAATTCTAATGCCTTTGTTTATGAATTGCACATAGTCACATTATTTTTCAACCGATGAAATACTGCAAGAAAAAAATTCATGACAAATCCATTTTAAGAACAAGAAAACATAAAAAGGGACATCAAAAGCTCATTACTTAAACTGGGCTTATCACCTAGCTTAAACAAAAATATCTTGAATTACTTCATGAATGAAAAGTTAAATCATAATTCTAATGCCTTTGTTTATGAATTGCACATAGTCACATTATTTTTTAACCGATGAAATACTGCAAGAAAAAAATTTCATTCGTTTTAAGGACCGAATTTCCAACAGGAAATGCTTTGCGAAACAAACTTCATTTAATAATAAAAAATCTGATCTTATAATTATATGTATTACTTTAACCCTTTCGTCTACCAAGACATTTTGCAAAACACGTTACACAAATCTTGAACATTAGTCTCGATGAAGTCGCCAATTCAATACATAATGAAGTATTTGTCCTCGGAACAAATCCATAGCAACAATAAATATCGGTATTGGAGTGATGATAGAAATAAAGCGTCAAGTGGTGGGAATACACAGGGCTAGGATAGGCTAAGCTTGAAGAATAACAAAAATAAACGAATCAAATCAATTTCTTTGTTTATTTTTTCTATTTTCCAAGCTTGTCCTGGCCTGGCCTAGCCTAGCCATATGTATAACCACCACTTCAAATATGAATAGCGGGAGTGGAATCACTAACACAAAACAATATGGAGATTTTGCACTTCACAATAACCATTACAGAAACTACCGACTTTTGGTTTTTGACCATTTTTGCTCATGCGCAGAATTCACAGAAAAGTGTCTCCATTCTAATGATTATGGGGACGTGCAAAATCCCTAGGGAATTTAAGGGAAAAAAATAATCTAGTGTCATCATCACACGACTTTCTATTACATTACGGGAGTTAAAAAAAAAACGGACTTCGAATTTTTTCAGCGAATTATTGTAGCGTCCTTAGACCATCTTCGGAACGCATTAAAAAAAAAAAAAAAAAAAAAATAAAAAAAAAAAAAAAAAAAAAAAAAAAAAAAAAAAACTTCGATCTACCTACAACATACCACCATTCTCAAAATTTCAATTTTTTCTCATAAACCGTATGTTTCAATACTCTAGGTTCCTCACACAAACATAATGTAATAGAAAGTAAAAATTGGAGGCTCAAAAAACTAACGCGGAATAAGGGCGGGATTTTTAAACAAAAAGAAAACCTAGGGTTGTCTGGATAGACAAGAGTGCAGATAAACTTATTCTGAGAGGCGAGTTGATGCTGAAGTTAGCTATTGCAGCGCATAGTACTGAAGTTATTACTCAAAGGATTCTAATGGATGATGTTAAACATTTCAGCTCTCGAAATCTGAAATAAAGAATGCAAGCCAGCCTAGTTAGCTTGGCGGGTCTACCTTGACTTGGTCGCAGGTTTGATTCCAGCCCGGGGCGGATTTTATCATTAACAGATAGGATTCGTTATCAGATTTATCACATTGGGTGGTGACAGGTAGAACTTCACATCTCATAGGATTTTTTATCGGATCAATCTTATCGGTATCATCAACACCAGTACCTCAGAAGTAGAACTTGGGTACGAAAACCTTTGAACCAATCAGAAGGCGGATTTCTTTCTCGTACAGTGTGAGATTATTTTCTGAAGATTGCTCAAGGTCTTTGTATGGGAAGATTCGATCATACAGAGTTGGTAACACTGTACACGAGCCAGCCTAGTTAGCTTGGTTAGTAGCGCATCTACCTTGTAAGCGCTTGGTCGCAAGTTCGATTACCACCCGGGGCGGATTTTATCCTAAACAGATACGGTTCGTTCTCGGAACAGCTGGCTTTCTCCTATCCTGTCTTTCTTCTCCCGTACCTTTCGGGACAAGACCTTCGCAGTTACAGTCCCCTCTATCAAACCTCTTCGGAGGGGTTTGAAACTTTGGAATGAATCTTCAAAGCCTTCCTTCCTCTAACACTATTTTTCACGTCCTAGCTGAGATTCGAACCACTGTACCTGTAATTAGTGCTACTTACCCCGGGTAGCTCCTCCTCCCATGATCACCTTGCGCTTTCTCTCCTCATCTCCCCAGCGAGGTGAAGTTACACCTCCTGGTCTGATTACAGGCGGTACCACAGGCTGACCCGCTCGGATTGGTTTGGCTGCAAACAAACACAACATACAATTAGATCACAGGGATATAATAAAACGTTGAAGTAGTAGCCTCCGTAGTAATAGCCTCACACTAGGATTGCACGCAGGAGGTCTGGGTTTGATTCCCGGCGAGGCCGAGGTTTTTTTCGGCTCTGTGCTTGGAGTTCGGGGTGCACTCAGTCTCGTGAGGACAATTGAGTAGCTACTTTAATCGAGTAGCGACCACTGGTGAAATGTGGAAATTGATTGCAAACGAGGCACTTAGTAATGTTGTGATATACACTAAAGTTGTGAAAAAGCCCTGCTTTACCACAAAGAATTTGAGAGATAAAACATTGAAGTCAGCGGCGATAACACGCTGAATACTCCAGTTCCCAATAGATTAATCTAACCCAACCCAACCCAACAGATAGTGGTTGTATAGAAGAGTTCCTTTAGGAGAACTCTGCCTAAAAAAGTTAAGCAAAGTGCGTGTGGGTTCCTCCAGAGCTTGCAGAACCTCTTTCACCTCTTCCTTAGCACTCTCGTTCTCCTGAGTTAGACGTGTCATTTCTCCCTGCAGCTGTTCGTAGTCACGACGAGCCGTTGTGATCAACTGAAGAACAACAAAACACATTTATTAGTTAAGTATTTTACATTAGTCTTCTTTACGTCTCGAGTTCTGGCTGGGGGACTTTAAACAGGGAGTAGACCAGGTTACTCTGGCTGGGGGACTTTAAACAGGGAGTGGACAAGCTTACTCTGGCTGGGGGACTTTAAATAGGGAGTGGACAAGCTTACTCTGGCTGGGGGACTTTAAACAGGCAGCATACCAGCCTGAAATTTCCCTTCTTCTTCTTTTTTTTCGTAGATAGTAGATAAGATTCGAAACCCTCAACCCGCACACCAGGAGACCACTCACCTCTTCCTGTTCCATAATCTGCTCCTTGAGTTTCTCGGCGTACTGGCTCTGCTGATTTATCTCCTCATCCTTCTCATCCAGCTGCTGATACAATCTCTCTCTCTCCTCCTCCAGCTTCTGTCTCTCTTCATTGCTCAATGATCCTAGCATGAGTCCCGACCCAGGGATGGCGGGCAGAATAGAGGCAGGCGCGGACTCGGGCGTGGGAGCGATACTGGCAGCCATGTCCACAGGGTCGGCTAAGTTCACTTGCTCGTCTTCCTTCACGGTTTCACCGTTACGCCATCTGTCATACAGAACATGATCCAAGTTAACTTAATTCTTAAAAAAGAAAAAAAAAAAAATGTCGCCTACGCCATCTAACATGCAGAATATGTACCAAATCTTAATGCTAAAAGAATGTCGCATACAGGACATCCAAATGCCCAATATGTAGTCAGAAAATAGAGAATACCTTAAGGCTGAAAACCCCCTTTAACACTCCAACGTGTGGATTTTACAAAAATCGGACTGTTTCAGAACTATGGAGTAAACCAACATACGGATAAAATGTTCACTCTAAGGATTCTAAGGGACTAAATAGTGTCCTACTTCGGCAGTATAAAGTTATCTTAATGCTAAAAGAATGTCGCCTACCGCCTACAGGACCTCCAAATGCCCAATATGTAGTCAGAAAATAGAGAATACCTTAGGGCTGAAAACCCCCTTTAACACTCCAACGTGTGGATTTTACAAAAATCGGACTGTTTCAGAATTATGGAGTAAACCAACATACGGATAAAATGTTTAATCTAAGGATTCTAATCTAAGGGACTAAATAGTGTCCTACTTCGGCAGTATAAATTAATAGAGCACCATACTAAACTCAATCTTGGAGTATAGGTGATAACCAGAATTCCCGCTAAACTTCATCCTAAATGCTAACAGAATCCCAGCTACCAGCCTAGTTAGCTTGGTTAGTAGCACGTCTGCCTTGTAAGCGCTAGGTCACGGGATCGATTACCACCCAGGGCGGATTTAATCCTGAACGGATAATGTTCGTTCTCGGAACGGCTGGCTTTCTCCTATATAAACTCAATCTTGGAGTATAGGTGGTAACCAGAATTCCCGCTAAACTTCATCCTAAATGCTAACAGAATCCCAGCTACCAGCCTAGTAGCTTGCTTGGTAGCACGTCTGCCTTGTAAGCGCTAGGTCACGGGTTCGATTACCACCCCGGGCGGATTTAATCCTGAACGGATAATGTTCGTTCTCCGAACGGCTGGCTTTCTCCTATCCTATCTTACCTGCTAAGCTCCAGCTCCAGCTTTTCCAGTTTGCCCTTGTATCGCGAGCTCTTCTCCTTTTCCTTCTCGTAACGCCGTTTCCACTCCTCTGCCGTCAGCTCTTCGTTCACCGTCACCACATTCTTGATGGTCTTCGCGCGACGGCCAAAGTCTAGCGTGCTCTTGGTTTCAGACTCGTTGAACGAGGCCGGAGAGCAACAGATGATGATTGTGGTACGGGCATTACCTCCCAGGGACTCCTGTAGGATACGCGTCAGCTTCGAGTCTCGGTATGGGATGTGGGTTTTGTTACCATCGGCCAGCGCTGAGATGACGTTACCTGAGGAGAGAAGGGATGAAGTGTGAGATTAGATTCATCAGATGAGAGTCAAATATTCATCAACAATATATTGATATTTTACCAAGTTTACGGAAGAAAAGGGCTAACAACGACCGAACGACAAAATAGAGCTGACTGGAAAAGGCTGAGTAAAAACATCGGCACTGAATAGGTATACGGAAAATACGGGAAAACGTGAAGAAGAAGATTCATGCGTATTTCACGAATAAATTGTACCTTTTAGTTTTATGTGGGCAGTGTAAAGTAAGTTGTATTTGGATTTATTTAAGAAGGAAGGAAGGTTGGGTTTCTATGATAAAATACAAAAAACTGTTTTCCGCTTTTCTGTGACTCCTAATTCCAGTAGATGGCTACTGCGTTCGTACCCTTACCCTAATCGAGTTCTCCTAGATCCTAGATTAAAAGGAAACTTTCGAAAGACAACAGTACGAAGTGCACCGCAGGCAAAAATGTTCATTTTGAACTATGTATTTTGTCCTTACCTGAAGATCTTGCACGAATAGTTTCCTCAGGTTATGCAATGTCTGCAGTCGGTACGGGATGTGGGTTTTGTTGCCATCGGCCAGCGCTGAGATGACGTTACCTGAGGAGAGAAGGGATGGAGTGTGAGATTAGATTCATCAGATGAGAGGGAGGAATACAATAAGGGCCATTTCACATGTAGACTGCAAAATGTAGTTTGCTGTCTAGATGTGAAATGGTGTCCAGATTCTCCTGTTTCACGTTGATCAGGAACACGGAATGGGGTGTTTATTTGTTTTGATTTTGGATGATTTTTATTTTATTCAATTAGAGTGCGTCAGCAAAATTATCTTACCTACACGTTCGGAAGATTAAAAAAGGCCGAGAAAACTTTCCATTAACTTGGATTTTTAGATTGATCAAGTGTCCGTATAATTATACGTGGCACTCAATAAATGAATGTGTATGTTCGTGCGTCAGCAAAATTATGTTACCTACACGTTCGGAAGATTAAAAAAGGCCGAGAAAACTTTCCATTAACTTGGATTTTTAGATTGATAAATGAATGTGTATGGCTCAAAATGTAGTTTGCTGTCTAGATGTGAAATGGTGTCCAGATTCTCCTGCTTCACGTTGATCAGGAACACGGAATGGGGTGTTTATTTGTTTTGATTTTGGATGATTTTCATTTTATTCAATTAGGGTGCGTCAGCAAAATTATGTTACCTACACGTTCGGAAGATTAAAAAAGGCCGAGAAAACTTTCCATTAACTTGGATTTTTAGATTGATCAAGTGTCCGTATAATTATATACGTGGCACTCAATAAATGAATGTGTATGGCTTCATTCACACTTGATCTTGCACGAATAGTTTCCTCAGGTTATGTAATGTCTGCAGCTCCTTGGTGACAGTATCCTCCAAACCTTTGAGATCCTTGCGAGCTTGCTCTCTTCTCTCGTTGGTTTGGCTGAAAATCACATCCAATAATCATAAGTTGTGTAGGAATTAGGAATATGAATGAGAACTCATAAATAAGTAGAAAAAAACCTGCTGAGTCAGCCTAGTTAGCTTGGTTGGTAGCGCGTCTGCCTTGTAAGCGGTAGATAGTAGATAAGATTCGAAACCCTCAACCCGCACACCAGGAGACCACTCACCTCTTCCTGTTCCATAATCTGCTCCTTGAGTTTTTCGGCGTACTGGCTCTGCTGATTTATCTCCTCATCCTTCTCATCCAGCTGCTGATACAACCTCTCTCTCTCCTCCTCCAGCTTCTGTCTCTCTTCATTGCTCAATGATCCCAGCATGAGTCCCGACCCAGGGATGGCGGGCAGAATAGAGGCAGGCGCGGACTCGGGCGTGGGAGCGATACTGGCAGCCATGTCCACAGGGTCGGCTAAGTTCACTTGCTCGTCTTCCTTCACGGTTTCACCGTTACGCCATCTGTCATACAGAACATGATCCAAGTTAACTTAATTCTTAAAAAAGAAAAAAAAAAAAATGTCGCCTACGCCATCTAACATGCAGAATATGTACCAAATCTTAATGCTAAAAGAATGTCGCATACAGGACATCCAAATGCCCAATATGTAGTCAGAAAATAGAGAATACCTTAAGGCTGAAAACCCCCTTTAACACTCCAACGTGTGGATTTTACAAAAATCGGACTGTTTCAGAACTATGGAGTAAACCAACATACGGATAAAATGTTCACTCTAAGGATTCTAAGGGACTAAATAGTGTCCTACTTCGGCAGTATAAAT
>NW_007377881.1:0-92316 GCF_000475195.1 Diaphorina citri | reverse complement strand
GGTTCTTCACTTCGGACTTCATCTTGGAAATGTACAGACGTGCCACGGTGAACTCTTCCTCTAGCTTACCCGCGCCGTCACTTGTTACCTACGTAACACACAGAAGAGGGGGAATTTTTCAGGTGTTGGATGGAAGAAAAAGCCTTAGGCATGAATATAATAATAATTGTAATACAAAAGTCACATTAATCCGTAAATACATTTGGGTGTACACCTGGCCCTGTTGCTTGGACTGTAAATGAATAAATGAAACATTTAGGTGTTTTGAGACAGGAAAAGATCCCAGATAAAGTTTCTGGCTTTCTGGCCGTCCAAAAGGGATTTCAATTAAAATCCGAACCTTATCCGTTTAGGATCAAGTTGAGATCGGGCGGGAATTGAACCCGCGACCTAGCGCTTACACAGCAGACGCGCTTACCAGGTTGATTAGACAGACCCATTTTGACTAGACTTGTTAAAAATAATAATAATAATAATAAAAATACTCTGGTCACCTTAATTGTCGGACTACTGTCATTTGGGTGTACACCTGGCCCTGTTGCTTGGACTGTAAATGAATAAATGAAACATTTAGGTGTTTTGAGACAGGAAAAGATCCCAGACAAAGTTTCTGGCTTTCTGGCCGCCCAAAAGGGATTTCAATTAAAATCCGAACCTTATCCGTTTAGGATCAAGTTGACATTGAACCCGCGACCTAGCGCTTACACAGCAGACGCGTTTACCAGGTTGATTAGACAGACCCATTTTGACTAGATTTGTTAAAAAAAATACTCTGGTCACCTTAACTGTCGGACTACTGTAACTCCATACACAAAAAGCCCAATCAGAGACTTAGGTGTAGGGGCAAACAGCCCTAAAGGATGGGTTAAGCTTCTACGAATCTAAACATCAGACTACCAAAATACAGATGAGAATGTGGCAAGGGTCTTACCTTCATATCACCCTCAGAACCAATAACCAGTCCGATTTCACAAAGGTCCTTCAGCAGGTTGGTTAACATTTCGTTAATCCTCTTCTTCTGATGATTGGACATATCCTTGATTTGCTGCAGCTCTGTCGACGTGGTGTTGAGAGTGGTCTGTAATATGTGAAGAAAGATGATAAATAGTGATCTGATATTTGCTGAGGTCTAGGCACACTCCGTTCTGTAGTGTCATTGGATAAGCTAATTGAGGACTGAGTAGGTAATCTTCCAACATACCTACTATAAATAGGTTTATAGCTTCCCCCTTTGGAAATCTTACGATAGTTATCGCCACTAGGTTTATCCCAATAAATTGGGAACACATGATCAGGAAGGTGGTGGGGGGGGGGACAAGTACCTAAGTACTTCTGTTTACGTTTACTGTCTACCTAAGCTCTTCTGGGCTTTCAACACAGCAACGAGTGTCCATGATAAATTAAGTCTAATTAAAGTACCTACTTGTATTACAGCCATAGGTGTCTCAGTGTCTTACCTGTTTCAGTGTCAAGTGTTGAGAGTGGTCTGTAATATGTGAAGAAAGATGATAAATAGTGATCTGATATTTGCTGAGGTCTAGGCACACTCCGTTCTGTAGTCTCATTGGATAAGCTAATTGAGGACTGAGTAGGTAATCTTCCAACATACCTACTACAAATAGGTTTATAGCTTCCCCCTTTGGAAATCTTACGATAGTTATCGCCACTGGTTTTATCCCAATAAATTGGGAACACATGATCAGGAAAGTGGTGGAGGGGGGGGAACAAGTACCTAAGTGTTTCTGTTTACTGTCTACCTAAGCTCTTCTGGGCTTTCAACACAGCAACGAGTGTCCATGATAAAGTAAGTCCAATTAAAGTACCTACTTGTATTACAGCCATAGGTGTCTCAGTGTCTTACCTGTTTCAGTGTCAGCTCCTCAGTGAGAGTTTCGAATTCCTTGTTCTTGGTTTCCACTTCCTGCGACTTCTGGTCGTAGTTGACGGCCAGTTCCTCCAGAGCTTGCAGAACCTCTTTCACCTCTTCCTTAGCACTCTCGTTCTCCTGAGTTAGACGTGTCATTTCTCCCTGCAGCTGTTCGTAGTCACGACGAGCCGTTGTGATCAACTGAAGAACAACAAAACACATTTAGTAGTTATTTTACATTAGTCTTCTTCGTTCCTCCAGAGCTTGCAGAACCTCTTTCACCTCTTCCTTAGCACTCTCGTTCTCCTGAGTTAGACGTGTCATTTCTCCCTGCAGCTGCTCGTAGTCACGACGAGCCGTTGTGATCAACTGAAGAACAACAAAACACATTTATTAGTTATTTTACATTAGTCTTCTTCACGTCTCGAGTTCTGGCTGGGGGACTTTAAACAGGGAGTAGACCAGGTAAGTATGGCTGGGGGACTTTAAACAGGCAGCATACCAGCCTGAAATTTCCCTTGCTAAAGAAATAGCAAGGCAAGCATCGTATCTTCTTAGGCCGGGGCCACAAAGTGAGTTTTATCCCCGTTTAAGTTTACGCAATCTGATTGGCTACATTTTTTTGGAATTTCTAAAAATCAACCAATCAGATTGCTTAAGCCGAGTTGAATTTAAACCGAGTTTAAACTCTCTTTGGGACCCCCGGCCTTAGCTGTTAGCCTACGTATGAACAAGGACTACAAGGAGTTCATTTTTGGAATTACGGACCGACTAGTTTTCTCCTATCCAGCCCTCCTTCTCTCTTCGATTTCCATGGTTACAGTTTCCTCTATCAAACCTCTTCAAAAGAGTATGTAACCATTATTGACTTACCTTAACTCTCTCCATGGTAGCACGGAGTCGTTTCTCTAGCTTGGGCAGTTCACATCTGAGGTCCGCATTGTCCCGAACCAGTTGCTTATGCACCTTGGTCAACTGATCCAAGTTGTTCTCGAGGAAACTGATCTTCTGTCTCTGCGCCAGAGAGCCACCATCATCCTCACTCTCCTCTGCTGTTACGCTCTTCTTGATTCGGGCCTGGAGATAACAAATTTGATTTATTGAAACAAATACTTTTTTTTTTTTTTTTTTTTTTTCTTTTTTTTAAGATAAGTCGCCGTTTTTATTTCGTAGCAATGAAACAACTGCTACATTAGACGCATGTGGTCTGTGTCGTAGCATGCCCATCCCGTAGTATGCCTCTCATCAGATGGGCGAGACACAATAAAAAGTAGGTATCACAATAAATTTTACCGTACAGACAATATCGGGGGCCATCCATATACCTAAATATAAGATTAGTATTTCAATATTCATCAACAATATATTAATATTTTACCAAGTTTGCGGAAGAAAAGGGCTAACAAAGACCGAACGACAAAATAGAGCTGACTGGAAAAGGCTGAGTAAAAACATCGGCACTGTATATGTATAGGTATACGGAAAATAGGTGAAGAGGTGAAGAAGAAGATTCATGCGTATTTCACGAATAAATTGTACCTTTTAGTTTTATGTGGGCAGTAAGTAAGTTGTATTTGGATTTATTTAAGAGGGAAGGAAGGTTGGGTTTGTATGATAAAATACAAAAAACTGTTTTCCGCTTTTCTGTGATTCCCAATTCCAGTAGATGGCTACTGCGTTGCGTTCGTACCCTTACCCTAATCGAGTTCTCCTAGATCCTAGATTAAAAGGAAACTTTCGAAAGACAAATCAGTACGAAGTGCACCGCAGGCAAAAATGTTCATTTTGAACTATGTACTTTGTCCTTACCTGAAGATCTTGCACGAATAGTTTCCTCAGGTTATGCAATGTCTGTAACTCCTTGGTGACAGTGTCCTCCAAACCTTTGAGATCCTTGCGAGCTTGCTCTCTTCTCTCGTTGGTTTGGCTGAAAATCACATCCAATAATCATAAGTTGTGTAGGAATTAGGAATATGAATGAGAACTCATAAATAAGTAGAAAAAAACTCGGTACGGGATGTGGGTTTTGTTGCCATCGGCCAGCGCTGAGATGACGTTACCTGAGGAGAGAAGGGATGGAGTGTGAGATTAGATTTATCAGATGAGAACGCGTCAGCTTCGAGTCTCGGTACGGGATGTGGGTTTTGTTGCCATCGGCCAGCGCTGAGATGACGTTACCTGAGGAGAGAAGGGATGAAGTGTGGGATTAGATTCATCAGATGAGAGGGAGGAATACAGTAAGGGCCATTTCACATGTAGACTGCAAAATGTAGTTTGCTGTCTGGATGTGAAATGGTGTCCAGATTCTCCTGCTTCACGTTGATCAGGAACACGGAATGGGGTGTTTATTTCTTGTTTTGAATTTGGATGATTTTTATTTTATTCAATTAGGGTGCGTCAGCAAAATTATGTTACCTACACGTTCGGAAGATTAAAAAAGGCCGAGAAAACTTTCCATTAACTTGGATTTTTAGATTGATCAAGTGTCCGTATAAACGTGGCACTCAATAAATGAATGTGTATGGCTTCATTCACACTCACCGTATGATGGTGGTTTCGAACCAGTGTATTTCGGTTTTCCAATATCCAATATTGGCTAGAGGGAATTGATTCAATCCTCGCTCTTCTTGTTCTCCGCCTCCTTCATGCTCTCCTGCAGGCTCTTCATCCTCGCCTCATGATGAGACAGAAGCAGTCTGGTCTCTCCCAACTCCTTCTCATATTCGATGGCCTTCTTGTGCTCTTCAGCCTGGCTAGATTCCATGCTGGTACAACGGGCTACGAGGTTCTTCACTTCGGACTTCATCTTGGAAATGTACAGACGTGCCACGGTGAACTCTTCCTCTAGCTTACCCGCGCCGTCACTTGTTACCTACGTAACACACAGAAGAGGGGGAATTTTTCAGGGGTCGGATGGAAGAAAATGCCTTAGGTTTCACTTCGGACTTCATCTTGGAAATGTACAGACGTGCCACGGTGAACTCTTCCTCTAGCTTACCCGCGCCGTCACTTGTTACCTACGCAACACACAGACACATTTTCACGATAAGAATACAAAGATACATTAATTCAAAAGGTAGACCCAGAATGAGCTATAGATAGAGATATGATTAGTGCTGATATATGAAGAAGAGGAGGAGATCTAGATAGAATCGAAGATGAGAAAAGGTACCAGAATGTGGTTTAGAGGTCTCGTGAATCGACCGACCCGTTGAATAAATTGGAACGATACAGAATATGTATGTATTAATCCGTAAATACACTTGCCGTCCAAAAGGGATTTCGATTTCAATCTGAACCTCATCTAACCGTTCGATAACGAACCTTATCTATTTCTGATAAAGTTTGTTCTGGGCGGGAATCGTACTTGCGACCTGGCGCTCACACAGCAGGCGCGCTGCCTGCCAAGCTTACCAGGTATCCACACTCACCTAACGCTGACAGGGACTTGTTAATATTCTTGGCCTCGTCCAGCACAGTACCCTCGGCGCCCGTCTTGCTCACTTTCTCCGACCCCGCCAAGTCCACCAGATAAAGTTTCCCGGAGAGTTTCTTCTCGTTCTCCAGATTCTCCTGCTTCACGTTGATCAGGAACACGGAATGAGATCGGGATGAATGCTCGTTCATGTTGGTCACGGCGATGTGCCGGTTGGCTTTCCCTTCTTCGATTACTTCGAATACTTCCTCGGGTTTGCCGACGAACCGCTCCGTGGCACCTGGGAACACAATAAGATGCATTAAGCTGTGTTCACACATAGTCGACGCCTTCAATTGATGGTCTGATCGGAGACGATCGACTGAAACCATATACTGCCTCGACAACATAGATTTAGCTCTTCACCTCGTCGATCGACGGCATCGACTAGGTGTTGACACAGCTTTACACAAGGCCAGTACCTGGTCTGCATCTACGAACTGTATTATTATTATTACTATTATTAGTTATTCTTCTTTAATAGAGTCTAAATTTTTACAACAGAGGCGTTATAAATTTCGGATATTGTGTCCAAATTTGATTTCTAGAAGCGAAAATTTTGATCTCATTGTTCAAATCTCCAGAAGTCCAAAAAGATACGGGTCACCTCGTCGATCGACGGCATCGACTAGGTGTTGACACAGCTTTACACAAGGTCAGTACCTGGTCTGCATCTACGAATTGTACTGAAACAATAGACTTGGCCGCTTCATCATAAACTTTCTCCTGTGTTGCATTTGGCTTGAAAACTTTGTCAAACAAGTAGAACTTTCCCTGAAACACAACGGAACAAGAAACGATAAGAAACAATAGAACCGAACAGTAAGTTGCCACGCTCGAAGTTGCTGAACTTCAACGTTATTTTATCAGACAGGTTACAGGACAACGCTACATAGCTATAGAAAAGCTTTTTTCTAGTTTTCATATGAAACTCTATTTAACTTGATAAGGAGAACCAAAAGGCAGATATATTGTGCAGAACTTCAAAGAACTTATATATAATGACTGCTGAAACCCTCCAAGAGAAACTCTATTTAGGTATTTTGGTAGGTATAGATAGGTAATAAAATCTCGATATGATTACCCAAAGTAGTACCTATGGTGTGATATCTGATAATGAAGAGAACAAAAGACAATACAGACGGAAAGAGAAAAGGAGAAAGACAGCAAAGGGAGAGCAAGAGAGGGTACATTGGCAAGATGTGGGGCATATGAAAATAAAACAGAGAACGGTAGAATTTTAAGCTAGAAAACGAGCGTTGACCTAGTTTGCAAAATTTCGCCATCAAGTTAGACTTGGAAACATTTTAGATTTTAACAGTTTTGTCCCTGTGGACAGATAACACTCGCTTGAATACTAAAATCCTCACAAATGTCTTGTCTAGTTGGGTTCAAGATGAGAGAATTCAATTTAATTTTGTTGCCTACATTTTGTTTTTCGATTTGGAAAAGAAAAGAGAAAGAATGAGAGGGAAAGGAAGACGAGGAGAGAAGGGAAATGAAATAAAATAGGTAGTGCAAAATTCAAAATGACTAGGTAAGGAGTACAAAATTAGAGACAGTTGGGAGATTGTTTACAAACTGAGAGAAACAATGATTGAGAGTGACAGAGACAGAGAGGGAACATGGTAGAGAGGGATGACTGAAAGAGATTGCCTTAGACAATAATTTCGCCCTTTCTTTATAATTTCATCTTGTATTTGTGTAAATTTAATTAGAACCAACAAAAATCTAAATAAATAGCTACATAGATGAGGTGAGAGATAGATAGACCATAGAGATAATAATATGGCCAGCACCTAAGGTGAAATACCTGTGTACATTTCCTGTTAAATTGTATTATGGTTGCACCCAGACACCCACCAATCGCCATGCCATTCATTCAACTTCCACTATACTAATAGAGATACTTATACAGGATGGTGTTAAACTCAACTTTGACTATTATATACTAATAGGTAAAATAGAGGTACTTATACAGGGTGTTGCTAAACTCTAATTTGAGCAAAATCTTCCTGGAGGAACCAATCAAAATAAATAGGCATTACTACTTGCTTATTTACTCAAATAATTATACTATAAGTAAGTACTTGGTGTCTATCTATGTCTTCTTCTTCCACTAAACCTTATCCCATTTCTTCATGGGGTCAGCAGCATTTCTACAAGGAGTCAGCACTTACTTAGTACCTATTTATGTGGTATCAGATACATCTGACCTAAGTACCTACTTAATATGTGCCTACCTAGTTTAGGCTGTAGGGTTAAAGGGACTTTTCATTCCTCCATGGGCAGTATACAAAAGCTAAGTGTGAATAATTCTATTCTAAGGAGAAATAATACCTATTGTCTTTGAGTACCTATTTAAGTTCCAATAGATACTGATGTATGATGGTAAGTGTAGTTACGTGTTAGTAGTTACATTCTACCAAGTAGGTAGGCACAATCATTAACATCACTAGATTAATACTTAGTGCCTATTTTTTCTTAGTTCTTTGTCCTATGTTTGTTCTGCTCTACTACCATTTGGATCCCCATTATTTCTATTACTTTCATGCTCTGGTAGTTGATTTGCTGAAGTCTGCCATCTCCTTCTTCTACATTTCTTCCTACATGCAATGACTCTGCAAGACCTAGAGCTAGACCCTAGGTTTTTTTTTTTTTTTTTTTTGCTAATTACTTTTTTTAGGATGCTTATACAGATAAGTACTAAGTAAGTACCAACATTTTTACTTGTATTATGTGGAGAATACTCATTTTAAGAATACTCAACACAATAACAATTTAGTCTGAAGACAGGGCTACATCCCTCTTTGCATGTTATCTAAACATTGAATAGCAACATACACACAAAAGATTTTTTTTTTTTCTTTTTCTTGTTCATTTGTTTGTTAACAATATGAGGATGGGGAAAAATTATCACAAGACACTAACAGAGGAATAAATAATGAGTCATTAAGTAGCTTGAGTAAAGTATTTGGATGTACAAGGTTATTTTGACCATTACATTACTTAATTGCCTACTTCCACCTTAAGTACAACTCTTGTAATTCCTATGTGGTCAATAACTTTTCCAAGCTAGGTATTTTGTCTCTATTTTTACTATGACTACATGGACCTAGTTAACAGTGAGAAAACAATTGGTGATAAATTTATTTTGTCTTTTTAGAAGACTTTAATTTAAACAGCAAGCTCCGTGGCCGAGTGGGTATCACACTAGGCTTGCACACAGGAGGTCCGGGTTTGATTTCTGGCGGTGCTGAGGTTTTTTTCGGCTCTGTGCTTGGAGTTTGGGGTGCACTCAGCCTCGTGAGGACAATTGAGTACCTAGCTACTTTAATCGAGTAGCAACCAGTGGCGGCATTACAAGTCAAAGAGACGAGCAATAATAAATATGATGATTGAGTAAATGAAAGACTTGTAATATTGTGATACCCACAAAGTTGTGAAAAAGCTCTCTGCTTTACCACAAAGATACCATGATTTGATTTGATTGAATTTGATTTGACTGTAATTCAAACTGAAAATATGCCCCCTTGTCAGGCCACAGACAATAAAATAAAATATTGCCAATAAGCATACACTCTGCTTGTAAGTAGAAGATATTTACATCAAGAGGGTCCAGTCCCTTTTACACAAATATGGAATTTGAATAATAGAGGAGTACTTATGTTGCAATAATGCAATATCTTTTGAGCAGTTCTCACTTCAATCCGTACCTAATCATTCCCATTTTATTGCAAATAAAAGGCATTGCACAAAACATGCAATATTAGCTGCACTAGAAACACAAAGCTGCAAAGTGAAGAATAAAATAAGTAAGTAAGTAACAGCTGGATCTAAAACCTCAAGTTACTTAAAGTGTTTGCTAACCTCCAAGTGAGCTTGCAGACTATCAGGGAGTTATTTCCAAGAAATACTCAGAAGTTACTAAACACTTTGTAGTCCTGGCTGAAAAGTTTCTTTCTTTCTTGGAAAATAATTTCAAAGTTGTTGCCATCTTGAATCAAGAGACTGAGAAATAATGATATGGACATTAATTTGTTGTATTTGCACATCTACTTATGAATAATTGTACTTCATGATGAGTAATGTAGGTATTCTAGTCAAGTGTTATCTCACTGTAGGTGCAGTGCAGACAATTAACAACTTGACAGACACTTTGTTCGTAGTCATGCATAGGAGACATAAGAATAGAAAGTTTGTTACTTACCCCAAGAGATAAGCCGTTTTCTTCGCCACCAGAGGGGAATTTCACGATAAACTTGGATCCTGCCTTCTCTTCGGAATGATTCAGTGGTCGAAATCGGCACACCACTCTGATACTATCCTCAGCTGCTATTTCCCTGTCCGCAGGGGCATTATTCGACATTTTAGTAGCGCTTCTCTTCAAACACTGATCAGGAATAATGAGACGTTAACCAAAAGTAATCAACACAAGCACTTCATTAATTTATTACTTAAATTATGCTTTCCATTTTGAGTAAGTACTAAATCGCATCGCACACACAATATTATTGTGAATATATTCATATCGGACAGGAAAGTTGCACAATTTCTAGACTGTTATCCCACAAAATCTTCAAAAGAAACGAGACAAGATCGAAAAGACAATTTTCATATGAAACTTTTTCGCACGACATAACGTCACAGAAAACAATATTCTAGGTTTTTGATCACGTTGTACTGTTTTAAATCTCGAATAACTTTAGTTGCGCAACTTTCCTCAACTAACTTATAAGACAGCTTTCATGATGAGTATTTCAAAGTACGCTTATAAAAATCTCGAATAACTTTAGTTGCGCAACTTTCCTCAACTAACTTATAAGACAGCTTTCATGATGAGTATTTCAAAGTACGCTTATGTTGTACTGTTTTAAATCTCGAATAACTTTAGTTGCGCAACTTTCCTCAACTAACTTATAAGACAGGTTTCATGATGAGTATTTCAAACTACGCTTATAAAATAATAACATAAAAACATATTATATTATGTTAGCAACACATTTATATCACAATATTTTTTTACTTTCTATTACCTACATAAAGTAGGGGTAAGGAACCACAGTTCCCTTGTCAAACCCCTTAAAAAAAAAAAAAAAAAAAAAAAAAGTTCATAACTCGAGATCGGTTTAGATTTTGGGAAAATCCTCTTTTATTTCACTTATTGCACATCCAGAACATATACCTAATTACCTTTTAGGAATATTCCTACAGAATTCCACCTTTCTTGGTGTTGGGGTTCTGGAGATAAAGCGATCAGTGTATATGAATGAGTGAACGGATCTCGCTTTTTATACATAAATACCTCATAGTAAAGATTTATTGTAAAGCTGCAGCCTTATTGAGCAGATTGAGCTCTTCTAAAAAGACTTTCTAGGCAGTCTAGCTTACAAAGGAAATGGCAAAGGGTCTTCAACTCTACAGCTGCCAAATAATAACTTTTTTCAAAAGGTCCCTGTTGTATATTACTTTCTGTTACAATAAGTATAGCAAAACTACATTATTGGCAGTCTAGAAAGCTATAAAATGATAAACTCGTGTGTATCCGTTTACAGTTTGATACAAATCCATGCAGACATTCAGTAGAAGTAAGCCTTTGC
Organism: Diaphorina citri; assembly: GCF_000475195.1. Classification (NCBI taxonomy): domain Eukaryota; kingdom Metazoa; phylum Arthropoda; class Insecta; order Hemiptera; family Psyllidae; genus Diaphorina; species Diaphorina citri. The sequence goes on along the minus strand of NW_007377881.1, from coordinate 81,374 downwards.
AGAAAGGCATTACTTTGCTCTATGTAACACGAAGCCTTTGCTTCAAGTAGAAATGTAGAATGCCAGAACCTGAGAACCTCACTAAGAAGTGGTAAATAGATCTGAGTAGATGATAGATTAGATTTCAGTAAGCAAATTTATACGCCTATACATATACAAAGGGCTAAATTGCTGAATATTATATTATAGGTGTAAAGGTGCGTCTAAAAAGTAGACAATAAACAAATAATAATGTCATGTCCTTGGAATTTTTTGGGTAATAGAAACCTCAGGTACCTACTTCTCATAGTCTCTTAGGAACCCCCATCCCAACTTGCAAAGGAGTCACAAGACAAGATAGCTACCATAGGTAAGTAAGTAGAACAATATATTGAACACCTACACAATCCCTCAGGAGATGTCCCCTCCCTTCCTCCAATCGGGGGACAGAAGCATCTGTCTTACAAATGGACAGCATTAACTAGAAGAGAACCATCCATAAGGCCATTCCCCTTTCCCCTTATGGATGGTTGTATTCTGCTTAATGTTGTCCACAATCCTTGGCCGCTTCATCATAAACTTTCTCCTGTGTTGCATTTGGCTTGAAAACTTTGTCAAACAAGTAGAACTTTCCCTGAAACACAACGAAACAAGAAACGATAAGAAACAATAGAACCGAACAGTAAGTAAGTTACCACGCTCGAAGTTGCTGAACTTCAACGTTATTTTATCAGACAGGTTACGAGACAACGCTACATAGCTATAGAAAAGCTTTTTTCTAGTTTTCATATGAGACTCGATTTAACTTGATAAGGAGAACCAAAAGGCAGATATATTGTGCAGAACTTCAAAGAACTTACATTTATATATATATAATGACAGCTGAAACCCTCCAAGAAAAACTCTATATAGGTATTTTGGTAGGTATAGTTAGGTATTAAAATCTCGATATGATTACCCAAAGGTAGTACCTATGGTGTGATATCTGATAATGAAGAGAACAAAAGACAATGCAGACGGAAATTGAAAGAGAAAAGGAGAAAAACAGCAAAGGGAGAGCAAGAGAGGCTACATTGGCAAGATGTGGGGCATATGAAAATAAAACAGAGAACGGTAGAATTTTAAGCTAGAAAACGAGCGTTGACCTAGTTTGCAAAATTTCGCTATCAAGTTAGACTTGGAAACATTTTAGATTTTAACAGTCTTGTCCCTGAGGACAGATAACACTCGCTTGAATACTAAAATCCTCACAATGCCAGCAAAGGGAGAGCAAGAGAGGCTACATTGGCAAGATGTGGGGCATATGAAAATAAAACAGAGAACGGTAGAATTTTAAGCTAGAAAGATTTTGGCAATTGATCCACTCAAAAGCCACGAGGGAGTGCAAGCGACTTCATGAACGCACTAATATTAAGCATAGACAGGTAAAGGGGCAAATATGGTACAATGTCACAAAATGGTAAAAGCTGGGTAAGCAAGATTTAAATTTCATTCCAAGTGAAGGCAGGAAGATAATTTCATTTAAAAGTGATACTTTATCACAGCAATAATAGCACCTCTGAAATTTGGGTGGTGGAAAATGCCTCCGGATGGTAAAAGCTGGGTAAGCAAGATTTAAATTTCATTCCAAGTGAAGGCAGGAAGATAATTTCATTTAAAAGTGATACTTTATCACAGTAATAATAGCACCTCTGAAATTTGGGTGGTGGAAAATGCCTCCGAAATCAATTCCGCCTTCTGGTTATCTTCAAAAACATATTAGATGGTATATCAATATAATAAAATAGTACAGTAGGTGATTCAGCTCGGGTGATTGAAAAATAAATCAATCTCTATGTACAGGACTTAATAGGTAAAATTCTACATAATAGGTAAACCAATACCGTGCTTTCCATAAAACACAGAACGAAATATGTAAAAAATTAATAGAATATTAAACCTGAGATATCACCAAAAGAAATCAAAATCCCAGTCTCATTGAAAACCAACAAAATTTTAATGATAGTACTTGGTGGAGAGGTTTTGTGAATAGTCGACCTGTTCTACCAAACAGAAAAACTTAGGATATGTATGTAATATTAAACCTGCTTATCCTGTTGGTATCCTACACAAGAAGCCCAATCTGAGGCTTAGGTGAAGGGGCAAACAGCCCTAAAGGCTGGGTTAAGCTTAAACGAATCTATCCTGCTGGGATGGGTCTGAAAAAATTCACCATTTTTTAACTTCACACTATGGGTTGGGAGGCTTAGGTGAAGGGGCAAACAGCCCTAAAGGCTGGGTTAAGCTTAAACGAATCTATCCTGCTGGGATGGGTCTGAAAAAATTCACTATTTCCTAACTTCACACTATGGAGTATGGGTTGTTCCACAAATATCCGTTTTATTATCCTCTAACGTTTTAAATAATAAAGAAATACATTTAAATCAATTCAATTCAATTCGTAATCGTCCGTCTGAGTTAAGAAACACAGGATAACAGATTTTATCTTACAGCGTACATTTCAATCTCATAGATCTAATCTTTTTCATACACACCACAATTCTGATGGGTTGGTCCACAAATATCCGTTTTATTATCCTCTATCCTCTAACGTTTTAAATAATAAAGAAATACATTTAAATCAATTCAATTCAATTCGTAATCGTCCGTCTGAGTTATTAAGAAACACAGGATAACAGCTTTTATCTTACAGCGTACATTTCAATCTCATAGATCTGATCTTTTTCATACACACCACAATTCTAACATCTTTCCTCTTATGGAGAAACACTTTAGATTTTATAGTTCACATTTTGCTAATTACAGCTTTCAGACTTTATCGCTGCAATGTTGAACATTGCTCCTTTACACATGAGTTCATTTCTAGATCAGAAATTCAGAAACCATCGCTAGTCACTGTGTCAAATGATGTAAGGGTAAAGATATAGTTTAATCTGGAGTGGATTGAGTACGCGGAAAATTGGCTCTAATGTGTGTTGTGTTCCGGTGAGGTGAGTGCAGTAATTGCTACTGGTGTGTCTAGCAATTATGTTCTAGTGTCATAACACAATGTTACGCACCGAGACCAGGCGTTGTTTATGCTAACGATCTTGCAAAGGAAGTGTGTCACGATGTCACGTTAAAGTTACAGGAGAGTGGTTGGTAAAAGTTGTAATACAGAGTGTCATAACACAATGTTACGCACCGAGACCAGGCGTTGTTTATGCTAACGATCTTGCAAAGGAAGTGTGTCACAATGTCACGTTAAAGTTACAGGAGAGTGGTTGGTAAAAGTTGTAATACAGGCGCTAGGCAATTCACAGACAAATAAAATTGTGAAAAGGTTGAACTCTAATAGTAGAACAAGCCCTTAAACAGTTGAATGAACCCTACACATCTAATTTATCCTGCAACACCCGTCATTTAAACCAGATTGGAAAAATAATGTGGATGGTACCCTCTGTTGCTAAACCGATCTGTAATTGTGTAAGACGGCGGTTTTAATAAATCTTTCAGAAATTGACTCAATACAACACCTATATTAGGCAGTTTCCCTTAGGCTACATGGGAGCCGTTACAAGACTAGAAGATGCGGCAGGAGTGTGTCATAACACAATGTTACGCACCGAGACCAGGCGTTGTTTATGCTAACGATCTTGCAAAGGAAGTGTGTCACAATGTCACGTTAAAAAGTTACAGGAGAGTGGTTGGTAAAAGTTGTAATACAGGCGCTAGGCACTTCAGAGACGGATAAATTGTGAAAAGGTTGAACTCTAATAGTAGAACAAGCTTTTGAACAGTTGAATGAACCCTAGAGTGGTTGGTAAAAGTTATAATGCAGACGCTAGGCAATTCACAGACAAATAAAATTGTGAAAAGTTTGAACTCCAATAGTAGAACAAGCCCTACACATCTAATTTATCCTGCAACACCCGTCATTTAAACCAGATTGGAAAAATAATGTGGATGGTACCCTCTGTTGCTAAAGCGATCTGTAATTGTCTAACACGGCGATTTTAATACATATTTCTATCAGAAATTGACTCAATACAACACCTATATTAGGCAGTTTCCCTTAGGCTGCGTGGGAGCCGTTACAAGATTAGAAGGTTAAACATGACTAGAAGATGCGGCAGGGGTTCGCTAATGTGTTGATGGTGTTTCTCATGATGTTTTTCTTTTTATGCAAAAAGGTTTAATAAAGTACACGTCCTGTTTTGGACTCCCATTTTATAACTTGACTTGGACTCGATCCACCAACCTCCAGATCCAAAGTCCAACGCGTTAATCACTGCACCACTGAGGTTGGTCCACTACACTACTAAGGAGGAATAACAATAGTGCTTATTTATAATGCTCGAAAAAGATTTTATAACTTGACTTGGACTCGATCCACCAACCTCCAGATCCAAAGTCCAACGCGTTAATCACTGCACCACTGAGGTTGGTCCACTGCACTACTAAGGAGGAATAACAATAGTGCTTATTTATAATGCTCGAAAAAGACTGAAGGGTCCCTTTATTCCAGCAATCGGCTACTATTATTATTGTGGTCAAATTCTCGAACAATTTTGAGGATAAAGTTCAAACCTCGGCTAGGATTGAAACTGCGCGCACTCCTGTTTACCAGGAGATAGTCTTGATCACTAGATCACCAATAATAATCATCATCAAATCTAATCAAACGTCATATCCTCTTCGCTGATAAATTAGGCAATAAATATAGGAGCAGTTAAAATATCTCTCAGCAGACGAGATTCATTCTACGTCTCAGTCTCAACTTAACACCATGCTAAACAGAGTTAAAGCATCATCAAATCTAATCAAACGTCATATCCTCTTCGCTGATAAATTAGGCAATAAATATAGGAGCAGTTAAAATATCTCTCAGCAGACCAGATTCATTCTACGTCTCAACTTAACACCATGCTAAACAGAGTTAAAGTCTAGCCCATACGGTTTCTAAGAGTTAACATTAACTTTTCAGAATTTTTCAGATTGGATGATGACTTGAAAAGTCAAAAGTTGAATCAATTTTAATAAATCGACCAATTCCATTTAAGCTTCTACCACTTATTTAGTCTCTAGAAATTTCTACATTTTTTTCCTCATCTCAGAGTTAAAGCCATACGGTTTCTAAGAGTTAACATTAACTTTTCAGATTTTTCAGATTGGATGATGACTTGAAAAGTCAAAAGTTGAATCAATTTTAATAAATCGACCAATTCCACTTAAGCTTCTACCACTTATTTAGTCTCTAGAAGTTTCTACATTTTTTTCCTCATCTCATTTCTGCCCTGTGATAACATCGCCAATCAGCTTCGTGTGTTGTGAGCTCGATTCGGAAGCGGTTCCAATCTTTCAGAGGAGGAGACAAACATGTCCGAATTTCTGTGCAGTGTTTTCTTTAATCGTGTATTAGGTTATTGATTACTACTCATTTAGCAATTTTTCTCGTCAAACATTTCCCATTCTTCCCCGATTGTGAAGTAATACCAAATAAGTAAATAGTGAATTGTAAACCTAATTTTGTTATGATTGGTAATCTAGTGATCAAGACTACCGCCTGGTAAACAGGAGTACGCGCAGTTTCAATCCTAGCCGGGTGTATATAACATTATAATTCTATGTTGGCACACTATAATAAATCTATAAATAAAATCCTAGCCGGGGTTTGAACGTGGTTATAAGTTTTGCATATTCAAGACCTTTGCAGCCGAAAATCCAAAAAGGTACGTAACCATACCATATATACGTTAAGCGTTAATTGCTGGCAAATCAAAAATGTTATTTAATGTTTTTAAGTGATCGATTTACTTGGTTATAAGTTTTGCATATTCAAGACCTTTGCAGCCGAAAATCCAAAAAGGTACGTAACCATACCATATACGTTAAGCGTTAATTGCTGGCAAATCAAAAATGTTATTTAATGTTTACCTTCCATTTTATGGATGTTATTGAGCAACAGGCTCTGGTTGGCTGGTCCATGATCAGCTACATTGGTAGTGGTGGATAGCTCCGAGTCAGCGGGGTTAGGGGATTCGCTTTCACCAAAGCACCAATCAACGTTCAGGATGAGAGTTTCCACGATTCGACACTGGTGAGACATATCTGTTACCTGAAGGCCAACGAAAACAGTGTTTAGTTTTTGGTTGTTTGTTTGTTTGTTTTTGTTTCGTTTGTTTGTTTTTGTTTTTTTTTGTTTTTTTGTTTTTTTTTTTTAATTTAAGTTTTGAAAGAGACAACTGTACACCAGAGGTTTCATCATCCCTCAATCGAAGAGAAAATGTTAGAATAGAATATACCTTGTTTATCCTGTTCGAATGAGACTAAAAAGTCCATTTACCCCAGCAGTCTAAACAAGGTCTCGTTTACCTACGTATGTTTTAGGTTTAGGAATATAGTACAAAAGAGGGCAGGATAGGAGAAAGCCAGCCGAGAACGAATCTCATCTGTGGGGATAAAGTTCGCCTCGGGCGGGAATCGACCTTATTATTATTATGTTAAGGCGGTCTCTTCTTGATTCCTTGTGTGCCGCGTCCATTTTTGTTTAGGACTATTGCACTGGGAATCGACCTGCTCCCTCAACCTTAAAAACTGACCCGACTTTAAATGTGTCCGAGAACGAATCTCATCTGTGGGGATAAAGTTCGCCTCGGGCGGGAATCGACCTTATTATTATTATGTTAAGGCGGTCTCTTCTTGAGCCCTTGTGTGCCGCGTCCATTTTTGTTTAGGACTATTGCACTGGGAATCGACCTGCTCCCTCAACCTTATTTAAAACTGATCCGACTTTAAATGTGTGTTGTCAACTTACCATTGTAACCATATTGTCATCACCAGCACGTACTAGCGTGGGTCCAAACATGATGGCCAGGTTCCTAGCTTCCATTTTGTTCACTTCTGAATTATCCACTACCCGTTTCAAATGTTGCAAGATGTACTTGAGTGTCTGGAAGTGATGCTCTGGTAGCTCATGCACCTGTAGACAAGATAAGACAATCAGATTTTATCCACAGAGAACATTCAGTTTCATGCATCTTCATAAACTTTCAGGCTGGTTTGCTCCCAATTTTAAATAAAGTCCCTAACCAGACAGTCTCCTGTATATTGTCGGAAAAACTTCCGAAGACAGTTTACAACTGAGCGCAAGCGTCCTTGAGCTAGTATGCTCGTACATGGTGTTTGTCACAGTTCTTCGTTCGCCTTTGCGTGCTAATGCACAATCTTTTGCCAACAAAAACAGGATTCTGTATGAACTATGTAGAGGAATTTGAACTTTTTCTTAGGAGCGGCAAATATTTTTAGTCTCTTAAAGATACTTTTTCCCCCTTTTGGCTTCAAATTTTTCAAAACTTTTTACGTAGGAATCAACATTCCTTTTTTTATTTGCCGAAATGTATAGAGAATAAAATAGAATATACCTTGATTATCCTGCTCGGATAGGACTGAAAAGTCTCTTTACCCCGCAGTCTAAGAGGAATTTGAACTTTTTCTTAGGAGCAGCAAATATTTTTAGTCTCTTAAAGATACTTTTTCCCCCTTTTGGCTTCAGATTTTTCAACATTCCTTTTTTTATTTACCGAAATGTATAGAGAATAAAATAGAATATACCTTGATTATCCTGCTGGGATAGGACTGAAAAGTCCCTTTACCCCGCAGTCTAACCAATGTCTCATGTATTTTGACATATTATGGGGAACACATATTACAATAATTAGAGTAATTGACCCTCAATTATATCCTCTGTCAACTCACCAATTTCTTAATGGTAGCCATCCTCGTGGCGGGATCCTCTATCTTATCAGCCTGAATGAAATGCGGATACAGCTCCGTGGTAAGTAACGAGTCCGGTAGTCGCCTGAAGAAGGACTTGAGGAGTGAAGAGATCACATTAACGTCGGACCAGCGCGGGTCCTGCTCGAGGACTGAAGCGTCCAGACCCTTGTTGACAGCCTCGGTCAGAGAACTCACAGCCGCTGTGTTACCTGGCACCCTGGGGAATAAAAAAGGACAAAGTAAGTCTAATTAACAAAAGGAATTTTAATTGTGTTAAGCATGAATGCTTGTCACAAATATCGATCCCCAATTATTACACCTAGATAAATTTTATAACTACCTTTTTGGATTTTCGGCTGCAAAGGTCTTGAATATGCAAAACTTATAACCAAGTAAATCGATCACTTATTAGCGACTCTGGGCTGGATCAGAGCTCGAGTGACAGTGGCTAAATGCGACCTGCAGGTATGTGTGTCGAGGGGCTCGCTCAAGATTCATTTCAGGAGAGAGTCTCCTCGGATATGTAGATGTCCTGGTGGGAGACAAAATGAAGAGACCATGGTGTCATATTGTCAATGATAGAGTGCCTATTTTAGATTTATGAAATGTTATAAGATATGTTGTTGTTGTTTACAAATGTCGTGACATTGACCATTGGGCCATTTTCCTACGCGCGTCTTAATATTTTTCTACAAAGGAACTGCTGGCTTCCAGGGCTGGACAGGAATTCACACCCGGCTAGGATTGAAACTGCGCGTACTCCTGTTTACCAGGCGATAGTCTTGATCACTAGATTACCAATCATAACAAAATTAGGTGTACAATTCACTATTTACTTATTTGGTATTACTTCACAATCGGGGAAGAATGGGAAATGTTTGACGAGAAAAATTGCTGAGCCCAAAAGGGACCTTTACCTAGCGGTACATAAAACTCACCTATAGATTCCGATGATTTCCAATCCTTTGGATTCAACCACGTTCGTGCATAGTTCAACTATGAGGGGAACGAACTCTGAGAACGTAGACTGGAAGACAAGAAAAGAACCATTGTTAGTGTGAACTTTACAAGAGTAGTTAAACTCTGGAGAAATAGATTTTGCTCCAGGTTTGTTTATGAAAAGTTTCGGTGTATCTCTTAAGAAATGTAGGTATACCTATCTATTTGGATTGATTGCCGTTCAAAAACTTATGAAGAATCCTTTACCTTGGATCTTCAGTCTCATGTTGAAAGACTTGAAAGGCGTCCAAAAAAGGTCCAACATGGAGGTTGAAGATTTTCGATTAGTAACAATGGGTGTGCTGTGTCTTCTTCTCTTTCGTAGCCTTTTTCTCTTTCATTGGGTCGGCGTATTTCCTATTTACTTACCGATACACAATGTTGGAGAGGCACGCCTATATTGGAGCCCGGTGGATAAGGAGGGTGGGGGGAGTTAGGGGAGCCTGCGCCGGCCTGTATCCGTCTGAACTGTTTGGCCACACGGCCCTTCCATGTTTTACTCTTGGGCGAGGGGGGTAGCGTGGCCTCCGTGGCCGAAGACTTGCGAGGTGACGTCGAGGCCGAGGCAAACTTGCGATTCTTCTGGCCACTGGCCGGCGAGATGTTACTCTCACTGGCACTCTGAGCAATGGCGTGCGTCTGGAGGTCCCGGATCCAATGGGCCATGGTCAGTGTGTCGTCAGCCTGCAGGAGGAGTTCTGTGTTGGATGAGGGGGAGGAGAGGCGTAGGACATGTTTCCGCTTGGTATAGTCACAGGCCACCTCCACACAGTTGTGTCCAATGTCTATCCGCTCACATGAGCCTGTCATGTCTAGCTTGTCCAGGCTGGCCGGGGTCTGAAACAAAATCAATAGGCAAAATTAATACATGTTGCAAAAAATACAACAAACAATATCAAATAATGTGCCGGGATGTTTGAAAATGTCAAGAGTTCGAAGCGCTACCGGGCCAATATTAACACGAAACGGATTTTCGGCAAAATTAATACATGTTGCAAAAAATACAACAAACAATATCAAATAATGTGCCGGGATGTTTGAAAATGTCAAGAGTTCGAAGCGCCACCGGGCCAATATTAACACGAAACGGATTTTTACAGGAATTTAGGTGTGCTTGGTTCATGGGAGAGTTAAGGGAACATAAAGGACAGTAAGATATTATGTTATGAATTTAGTAAATTAATCACTCATTTCTCTTTTGTTCTCCTCCCTCATGACAGGTATTCAGCAATCATTCTCCAAGAAGGACATCGTGTCCAACCTCCTGTTTGCCGCCAACCGGAAGATCAACCGCTCCGTCTCCTCCAGTAAAGCATTCAGCCAGTCACATCCACAATCCCAACCCCATCCACCTCCTCTCTCCATGTCCGCTTCCACGTCCAAAATAGTCCCCACCCCCCCTGTCCCTACCAGTGCCCCCGGTTCATCAAATGAACAACCTGCCCCGCCCCCGACCCTCCCAGCTAAACCTGTGGGTGCACCCCACTCCCCTGTGGCACAGAGCATTAGTCAATCCGTCCTGTTCTCGGGGAAGATAGCCAAAACTCTGCAAGGAGAAGGTGAGTTACCACTGCTTGTCATGCAAATATCGTATTGGGTCCTGAAACCCTTCTTAATATAGGTTTTTTTGGGAGTCCAAAACAGGACGTGTACTTTATTAAACCTTTTTGCATAAAAAGAAAAACATCATGAGAAACACCATCAACACATTAGCGAACCCCTGCCGCATCTTCTAGTCATGTTTAACCTTCTAATCTTGTAACGGCTCCCACGCAGCCTAAGGGAAACTGCCTAATATAGGTGTTGTATTGAGTCAATTTCTGATAGAAATATGTATTAAAATCGCCGTGTTAGACAATTACAGATCGCTTTAGCAACAGAGGGTACCATCCACATTATTTTTCCAATCTGGTTTAAATGACGGGTGTTGCAGGATAAATTAGATGTGTAGGGTTCATCCAACTGTTCAAGGGCTTGTTCTACTATTAGAGTTCAACCTTTTCACAATTTTATTTGTCTGTGCATTGCCTAGCGTCTGCATTATAACTTTTACCAACCACTCTCCTGTAACTTTAACGTGACATCGTGACACACTTCCTCTGCAAGATCGTTAGCATAAACAACGCCTGGTCTCGGTGCGTAACATTGTGTTATGACACTAGAACATAATTGCTAGACACACCAGTAGCAATTACTGCACCCACCTCACCGGAACACAACACACATTAGAGCCAATTTTCCGCGTACTCAATCCAGTCCAGATTAAACTTTATAAGAGAAGATGTATAACTATATATCTCATCACTATATCTTGTTGTCCCCTTACATCATTTGACACAGTGACTAGCGATGGTGTCTGATCTAGAAATGAACTCGTCTGTGAACAAGCAATGTTCAACATAAATAGTAATAGAGTAACATTTCAACGATAACGTGTCTGAAAGCTGTAATTAGCAAAATGTGAACTATAAAAGTAAAGTGTTTCTCCATAAGAGGAATGATTAGAGGAAAGATTTCAGAATGGTGGTGTCTGTGAAAAAGATTAGATCTACATATGAGATTGAAAAAAATCGCGTTAAGATGAAATCTGTTATCCTGTGTTTCTTAACTCAGACGGACGATTACGAATTGAATTGATTTAAATGTATTTCTTTATTATTTAAAACGTTAGAGGATAGAGGATAATAAAACGGATATTTGTGGATCAACCCATAGTGTAAAGTTAGGAAATGGTGAATTTTTTCAGACCCATCCCATCAGGATAGATTCGTTTAAGCTTAACCCAGCCTTTAGGGCTGTTTGCCCCTTCACCTAAGCCTCAGATTGGGCTTCCTGTGTAGGATACCAACAGGATAAGCAGGTTTAATATTACATATGTACATATCCTAAGTTTTTCTGTTTGGTAGAACAGTTCGACTATTCACAAAACCTCTCCACCAAGTACTATCATTAATTTTTTGTTGGGCTTTAGGGCTGTTTGCCCCTTCACCTAAGCCTCAGATTGGGCTTCTTGTGTAGGATACCAACAGGATAAGCAGGTTTAATATTACATATGTACATATCCTAAGTTTTTCTGTTTGGTAGAACAGGTCGACTATTCACAAAATCTCTCCACCAAGTACTATCATTAAATTTTTGTTGGTTTTCAATGAGACTGGGATTATTATTTCTTTTGGTGATATCTCAGGTTTAATATTCTATTAATTTTTTACATATTTCGTTCTGTGTTTTATGAACAGAAGAGCAAGAAAGCAACGGCTCCTCAGGCAGTGGTGCCATCACGTCCTACACCGGCCTGTCTGCCACCACTCAGGAGAGGATACGTCGCTTCGAACAGGAGACCCTGGCCATGCTACAGAAAGACTATAAGCTCAACAAAGACAAAGATGGCGAGAGAGACAGGCTCACCCGCGATCTGTCGCAGAGTAAACGAGAACTCGAAATGGACGACAAGTCAATCGATAGCTCCACGCAGGGTAAGTTTTTGACGTTGAAGTTCTAGACGTTTTTGGTCCACCTCTGTTTCGGACTGGTCAAGAGAACTGATTCTTGACCCAGAGGTGCTGGGTTCGAATCCCGGTTAGGGCGGAAATTTTTCAACCCAAATTTTCCGTTCTTGGATAGGCATGGATGTAAAAGAATGCGGTGGAACACTCAAACACTTTTTTTTAGAAAAAAAAAAACGGAAAGTAACCCGTTAATATATTTACAATCGTCGGCTCTTTGAATCGAACCTGGAACCTTCTGTATGGCACTAGAAAAAAGAAAACGGAAAGTAACCCGTTAATATATTTACAATCGTCGGCTCTTTGAATCGAACCTGGAACCTTCTGTATGGCACTATATCACTCCTAATCTCCTCTCCCCACAGGTTCCAATGAGTTGAGGCCGCTGTCATCGGATAGCATCAGTTCCAACAGTGTGAATCTGAGTCGCCTGAGCTCCTCGAATAATATTAGCTGTACACCCTCGCCGCCAGCCCTGTCCAGGAGTCCTAGGAGTCCGCGCCTAGCCACTAGGAGTAGTAGTACCACTCATATGAAACGACTCAAGACTGGCAAGGAATTGGCAAGTGCATTGACATTTTAACAGTTCCATTTATTTGTAGTGTATAAATTGATGAAGCAATGATTTGTTTGAGGGGTATACCTACCCATTCTCATAGTTAAGAAAAAGAAAATACTTATGAAACGACTCAAGACTGGCAAGGAATTGGCAAGTGCATTGACATTTTAACAGTTCCATTTATTTGTAGTGTATAAATTGATGAAGATTCAATGATTTGTTTGAGGGGTATACCTACCCATTCTCATAGTTAAGAAAAAGAAAATACCTAGGCCCAAAATTAAACGGAGAAAGCCAGCCGTTTTGAGAACAAACCTTACCTGTTTTTGATAAATTTTGCCCCGGGCGTTAATCAACCCGCAACCTAGCGCTTACAAGGCAGGCACTCTACCTTCCAAGCTAACTATGACCTGTTTTTGATAAATTTTGCCCCGGGCGTTAATCAACCCGCAACCTAGCGCTTACAAGGCAGGCACTCTACCTTCCAAGCTAACTACATAGGTTGGCAAGCCAGAGAAAAAATTTAAAATGTAATAAAAAGTCGTGTGATGTTCAAACCAGATTTTTCTTTTTTTTTATTTCTTTTGTACTTATAATTTTGTCTTTGGTTTCAGGAAACGGAGTCACCTACCAGTGGTTCTACAGATTCCCTCACTATACAAGATGTCACTCGATCTCAGTCACAACATGTACTTGCCTCAGATGAAGGTTAGCTTACTCCTTTTATTAAATTTATAGGACTACATGTGGTGGTAGTACAACAGGTCCGCCTGTCAAGTCTACCTGATAGTGTGTGTGCTCATCAGGAATCAGGTAGACCTGACAGGCGGACCTGATCAGGCGTACCTATCAGGTCTACCTGATAGTGAGTGGCTGCCCTAATACAGGCTCGGAAACTTGGCAATCAGTTCACTCTCTTAATTCTATTGGTGAAGGTGGTTTCTTAATAACATAAAAATGTAATACCGGCAAAAGGGTTCCTCTCTCTGATATTGGTGATTGGTAAAAACCTAACTCTTTTTTTTCCCCCCACCCCTTTCGGAATTAGAATCCCGTATCCAAACTTTTATTTACAGGCTCGGAAACTTGGCAATCAGTTCACTCTCTTAATTCTATTGGTGAAGGTGGTTTCTTAATAACATAAAAATGTAATACCGGTGAAAGGGTTCATCTCTCTGATATTGGTGATTGGTAAAAACCTAACTCTTTTCCCCCCCACCCCTTTCGGAATTAGAATCCCGTATCCAAACTTTTATCCCGATTTCTTTCCCAATGTTTTATTATTGTGTTTTTTTATTTCTCCCTCTATACAGGCTCTCAACATAAGGGTTTGCCCCGTCACTGCTAAATATAAACCAAAATAAAAGGTACTTAAAACCAAAAGACATTCATGTTCGTCTCATTGTGGAAAGCAATTTGTTGAAAATCTGTTTAAAACTAACACCCAAGTGTATTTTCGTAGTCCAAGATAATGCTTCATTTACAAAACACAATAATAAAAACATACCTACCTTGTTGAGATCACTGTGGAAATGGTTTATCTAGACATTAAATAGCTCTACACAATTCAGGCGTACGACCGAAGACCTATGTTGTTTATTTCTTAGCTCGTCCAATAAAATCGTGTATGAAGTACTCCGCACTTCACATGCAGTAAAACTTCACAAACAGAAAGATACTTTTGTCCAAAAGAGGAGTGCGAAGTAGCTTATTACCTTTATTCTCTCCCTCAGATCTTCGGTAATTTGCACTCCTCGCGTATCAAAAGTTGACCAGAAGGTATGATGTTTTAATATCTGTTTGTGGAGTGATCACCGAAAGTCCTTTGTGAAATCACCGTGAGGAAATAAATAAATCGATTTTACAAAAATATTTCAAGCCCATCTAATTTTCAGAGCCAAAGTGTCCGATGAGCTATTTCTACAGAAATTAACATATTGTCCTGTGCTTTTTGTAGACTTTGTGTTTAACCTGTGTTTCTATGCTAAAATGTTCTAATCTAATATAAAATGTATAACAATGAGGTTAACGATGTATTTTAATAATACTAATGATCATTTCCCTTAACCCTTTGAGTGCGTTTTACAGGTCCTGAATCACTAATCTATTCTAACCAACCTTAATATGTGTGTCCACAAATTTTCGACGGCCGTCGATCGATGTGGGTTGATGGTCGATCGGCGGCTGGCAGTTTAAATAATGCCGAAAAACCTCAAAACCCTATTTCGTGTCAATTTAGGCCGGGCGTCACGTCACCTTTGAACTCTTAAGGTAGAAACAAACTACCATCACACGTGACTTGATGTCATGTGTCTACGTTAATTTTTCGCGTTCCTCCCGACACGCTTGATCCTTTTACTATAACGTGTCCACGTCCACATTCTGGACTTAGACTAAAAGTCCCCCTCTACATTTTGTTCCCAGGGTCCGATCTTCTCACGACTCTGACATCCACCTTCGACCAAAAACTGAAACTCCTTCTCAAGTCAGAGAATGTCACCTCACCTCCTTCTGAACCGTGTGAATCATTCAAAGACCCTAGCCTGCATCGGACGATAGACCTGAACTCTAATAAGTCTTCTGTAAGTATAACCGAAAAACCATAAAACTCTGTTTCGTGTTAATATAGGCCGGGCCCCGCTTCGAACTCTTGACGTTCGCGCTCCTCCCGACACGCTTAATGAGTATCAGAACTCTAGTTTTGAATTTGACCATTTGAGTTCCACTAGTATTTTACCTTTTCTTCGTGCCTGGGAACGTATCCATCTTTGAGCGTATAAAACATGTGTTATACATAGGGTGGTTACTTGAATTTCATTGTATTATTTTATGTGTTGCAGGACTCTGAGAGTAAAGACAAAGAGAACATGGCCGTCCATAGTAATGTTAATGTCAATAATGTAAAGGAAGTGAAGGAGAAGAGTGAAGACTTGAGAACTCACAAGACCTTACGTCAGACCCTATCCGAAATGAATCCGTCAGAGTGTAAACTAAACCGCTCTTCCTCTCTGAGGAAGCATGATGAGAATGATAGGAAACTCAAGAGAACAGGATCGCTCAATGTTCGCCCGAGTAGAAGTGATTCCAAGATTGAGTCGAGGATATCAAAGTTCGAAGCTTTGGTGCAGAATTTCGAAAACAAAAACGTGAAACGTTCCGACTCGTTGAGTAAAAGTGAGAAGACAGACTTGAACAAGAGACGCCAGTCTGATGTGAAAAGTAAGTGGTCTCGGGAGAAAGAAAACGTCAAGTTGAAACGAAACCGAGTGAGTAATGCGAGATCCATCAAGCGACGACATACAGTAGGGGGAACAAAGGACTTTGATAAGGTGAACTGGTTGCAGAGGGAGAGAGAGCAAGCCGAGGAGAGCAAGAAAGAGAGGAGGACCAGTTCACCTGACCTGAGTTACTCTAGACTGCAGAATATCCTCAGTGATGTTGTAATGAGACCTCAGAGCTTACTAGATACACATTTCTCTTCCAGACTCCTAGAGTCTCATGTATGACGTAGACTATCACATACCTAGGTATAGGTACTTTATATCTAGTTGTATTGGGGTCACAACCCTTTCCTATATCAATCAGCATGTATTCTTATTACATGTGGACTACCTACTTTTTTTAATCAGGGGACCATAAAACCCATTTCCTCCATTTGAAAAATTTGGACGGATTCTAATATACTTTCTCACCACACAGTATATAGGTTCCTTAACCCCCTACTTTATGTAGGTAATAGAAAGTAAAAAAATATTGTGATATAAATGTGTTGCTAACATAATATTGTTTTATATGTTATTATTTTTTATAAGCGTACTTTGAAATACTCATCATGAAAGCTGTCTTATAAGTTAGTTGAGGAAAGTTGCGCAACTAAAGTTATTCGAGATTTAAAACAGTACAACGTGATCAAAAACCTAGAATATTGTTTTCTGTGACGTTATGTCGTGCGAAAAAGTTTCATATGAAAATTGTCTTTTCGATCTTGTCTCGTTTCTTTTGAAGATTTTGTGGGATAACAGTCTAGAAATTGTGCAACTTTCCTGTCCGATATGAATATATTCACAATAATATTGTGTGTGCGATGCGATTTAGTACTTACTCAAAATGGAAAGCACGGTATTGGTTTACCTATTATGTAGAATTTTACCTATTAAGTCCTGTACATAGAGATTGATTTATTTTTCAATCACCCGAGCTGAATCACCTACTGTACTATTTTATTATATTGATATACCATCTAATATGTTTTTGAAGATAACCAGAAGGCGGAATTGATTTCGGAGGCATTTTCCACCACCCAAATTTCAGAGGTGCTATTATTACTGTGATAAAGTATCACTTTTAAATGAAATTATCTTCCTGCCTTCACTTGGAATGAAATTTAAATCTTGCTTACCCAGCTTTTACCATTTTGTGACATTGTACCATATTTGCCCCTTTACCTGTCTATGCTTAATATTAGTGCGTTCATGAAGTCGCTTGCACTCCCTCGTGACTTTTGAGTGGATCAATTGCCAAAATTTCAACTTACGTCAAGATGTACAAAAGTTAAGGGGAGGGTGCAACTAACTTTATGAATGCACTATGTATGTTGTTTCCGCAGAGATTATGTTGAAGAAACACAGTAATAATTTAAAGTCTAATAAATGTACGAATCAGAAGAAAATTGCGAAAATCATACAAACCTATAACGATCTCAACTAACCCACCCAGCGAAATACAAATTTGTAAGACTACATAGATCTCAAGTAAAATACAATGGACCAATGCAAAGTATAAATCATATGAGTATGCTCTATGTATCTATAGCGCAAAGTGAATTGACATGGACTTGTTCAGTATGAAATAATATGGACCCAAGCAAAGGAAAATACTATAGACCTGAGCAAAGTGATGTACTATCGACCTATGAAGCAGTCATCATATGCCTTACGATGAGGTTGTACGTAGCTTTCCAAAGACCAGCGCTCTCTACAGTAAATACTGTTTGGTATGTGTGGAATCTGGAGGTATAGATGCAAAAGTATTACTACTATGTGAAGTCCAGTGTTGTATCCTATACTTTGTCTTGCTCTCTTGTTTTCACAAGGGTATTGGATTTTTCCTAAAGACTTGCATGTTGGGAATATAATTGGGCCAATCTCGTGCTTGCCCTATTTTGTCTTGGTGTCCTGTATATTTGTGATATTGTTCCATGACTCTACCTATAAGCTTGGTTGGAATTCTTACATATTCCATGTACACTGCATGATCACACAGTACACAGAGATGTATTTTCAGTATAACTTCGGATGAGCTACCAACCAAAACTCAACCAATATGTTCTGATATTTCCTATTTAGTTTGAAGAATGATACCAGTACTTGTACTGTTTGGATAGGACTAACCGTAGCAGTAAACTAGACTGTCAAATATTCAACTTTGAAAAGGAACTTCAAATTAATTGTGATAAAATTCCGCGCCTCGGTTGGGATTCGAACTTGCGTCCTCCCGCTTAGCATGCGAGCGTCCCCTACCGAGGCAGGTATTGATATTTATTCCGACTGCATTGTTATCATTGTGTAATTCTTTTTGAATTACTTTTACATCCAGAGTTGTAAAATGACCTACTACCATATTTGCCCCTTTACCTGTCTATGCTTAATATTAGTGCGTTCATGAAGTCGCTTGCACTCCCTCGTGGCTTTTGAGTGGATCAATTGCCAAAATTTCAACTTACGTCAAGATGTACAAAAGTTAAGGGGAGGGTGCAACTAACTTTATGAATGCACTATGTATGTTGTTTCCGCAGAGATTATGTTGAAGAAACACAGTAACAATTTAAAGTCTAATAAATGTACGAATCAGAAGAAAATTGCGAAAATCATACAAACCTATAACGATCTCAACTAACCCACCCAGCGAAATACAAATTTGTAAGACTACATAGATCTCAAGTAAAATACAATGGACCAATGCAAAGTAGAAATCATATGAGTGTGCTCTATGGATCTATAGTGCAAAGTGAATCCTCAACTAACCCACCCAGCGAAATACAAATTTGTAAGACTACATAGATCTCAAGTAAAATACAATGGACCAGTGCAAAGTAGAAATCACATGAGTATGCTCTATGTATCTATAGCGCAAAGTGAATTGACATGGACTTGAAATAATATGGACCCAAGCAAAGGAAAATACTATAGACCTGAGCAAAGTGATGGACTATCGACCTATGAAGCAGTCATCATATGCCTTACGATGAGGCTGTACGTAGCCAAAGCTTTCCAAAGACCAGCGCTCTCTACAGTAAATACTGTTTGGTATGTGTGGAATCTGGTAGCTATTTATTTAGATTTTTGTTGGTTCTAATTAAATTTACACAA
The DNA here is from genome assembly GCF_000475195.1 of Diaphorina citri. NCBI lineage: Eukaryota > Metazoa > Arthropoda > Insecta > Hemiptera > Psyllidae > Diaphorina > Diaphorina citri. The sequence goes on along the minus strand of NW_007377881.1, from coordinate 62,205 downwards.
ATACAAGATGAAATTATAAAGAAAGGGCGAAATTATTGTCTTAGGCAATCTCTTTCAGTCATCTCTCTCTACCATGTTCCCTCTCTTGTTGGTTCTAATTAAATTTACACAAATACAAGATGAAATTATAAAGAAAGGGCGAAATTATTGTCTAAGGCAATCTCTTTCAGTCATCTCTCTCTACCATGTTCCCTCTCTGTCTCTGTCTCTGTCACTCTCAATCATTGTTTCCCTCAGTTTCTAAACAATCTCCCAACTGTCTCTAATTTTGTACTCCTTACCTACTCATTTTGAATTTTGCACATCTATGTAGCTATTTATTTAGATTTTTGTTGGTTCTAATTAAATTTACACAAATACAAGATGAAATTATAAAGAAAGGGCGAAATTTTTGTCTAAGGCAATCTCTTTCAGTCATCCCTCTCTACCATGTTCCCTCTCTGTCTCTGTCACTCTCAATCATTGTTTCCCTCAGTTTGTAAACAATCTGCCAACTGTCTCTAATTTTGTACTCCTTACCTACTCATTTTGAATTTTGCACTACCTATTTTATTTCATTTCCCTTCTCTCCTCGTCTTCCTTTCCCTCCCCCTTCTCTTCTCATTCTTTCTCTTTTCTTTTCCAAATCGAAAAACAAAATGTAGGCAACAAAATTAAATTGAATTCTCTCATCTTGAACCCAACTAGACAAGACATTTGTGAGGATTTTAGTGTTCAAGCGAGTGTTATCTGTCCACAGGGACAAGACTGTTAAAATCTAAAATGTTTCCAAGTCTAACTTGATAGCGAAATTTTGCAAACTAGGTCAACGCTCGTTTTCTAGCTTAAAATTCTACCGTTCTCTGTTTTATTTTCATATGCCCCACATCTTGCCAATGTAGCCTCTCTTGCTCTCCCTTTGCTGTCTTTCTCCTTTTCTCTTTCCGTCTGTATTGTCTTTTGTTCTCTTCATTATCAGATATCACACCATAGGTACTACTTTGGGTAATCATATCGAGATTTTATTACCTATCTATACCTACCAAAATACCTAAATAGAGTTTCTCTTGGAGGGTTTCAGCAGTCATTATATATAAGTTCTTTGAAGTTCTGCACAATATATCTGCCTTTTGGTTCTCCTTATCAAGTTAAATAGAGTTTCATATGAAAACTAGAAAAAAGCTTTTCTATAGCTATGTAGCGTTGTCCTATATTTCCTATTTAGTTTGAAGAATGATACCAGTACTTGTACTGTTTGGATAGGACTAACCGTAGCAGTAAACTAGACTGTCAAATATGCAACTTTGAAAAGGAACTTCTAATTAATTGTGATAAAATTCCGCGCCTCGGTTGGGATTCGAACTTGCGTCCTCCCGCTTAGCATGCGAGCGTCCGCTACCGAGGCAGGTATTGATATTTATTCCGACTGCATTGTTATCATTGTGTAATTCTTTTTGAATTGCTTTTACATCCAGAGTTGTAAAATAACCTACAGTTGTTTATAATACTCTACCATAACGGTTACTACCAATTATTTCTCAACATGGGAAGAAAATGTCTTTGTTGGAAATATTCCCCCATGTCTTAAGACCTTGGTGGTATTTAAGTCATCAAGCAAAGGAAAATACTATAGACCTGAGCAAAGTGATGGACTATCGACCTATGAAGCAGTCATCATATGCCTTACGATGAGGTTGTAGGTAGCTTTCCAAAGACCAGCGCTCTCTACAGTAAATACTGTTTGGTATGTGTGGAATCTGGAGGTATAGATGCAAAAGTATTACTACTATGTGAAGTCCAGTGTTGTATCCTATACTTTGTCTTGCTCTCTTGTTTTCACAAGGGTATTGGATTTTTCCTAAAGACTTGCATGTTGGGAATATAATTGGGCCAATCTCGTGCTTGCCCTATTTTGTCTTGGTGTCCTGTATATTTGTGATATTGTTCCATGACTCTACCTATAAGCTTGGTTGGAATTCTTACATATTCCATGTACACTGCATGATCACACAGTACACAGAGATGTATTTTCAGTATAACTTCGGATGAGCTACCAACCAAAACTCAACCAATATGTTCTGATATTTCCTATTTAGTTTGAAGAATGATACCAGTACTTGTACTGTTTGGATAGGACTAACCGTAGCAGTAAACTAGACTGTCAAATATTCAACTTTGAAAAGGAACTTCTAATTAATTGTGATAAAATTCCGCGCCTCGGTCGGTATTCGAACTTGCGTCCTCCCACTTAGCATGCGAGCGTCCGCTACCGAGGCAGGTATTGATATTTATTCCGACTGCATTGTTATCATTGTGTAATTCTTTTTGAATTGCTTTTACATCCAGAGTTGTAAAATAACCTACAGTTGTTTATAATACTCTACCATAACGGTTACTACCAATTATTTCTCAACATGGGAAGAAAATGTCTTTGTTGGAAATATTCCCCCATGTCTTAAGACCTTGGTGGTATTTAAGTCATTTGTTTTGTCTGATTCATGTTTCCAGAATGCATTTTTCTCGTCTGATTATGTGTTTAGATTACGCAAATTCTCAGACTCAGTCAGTTGGTATTCATGTGTCCAAAACGAATAAGTCCTTTATTTCGACGTTTTATTGTAAACGAATTTATATTTTATTTTCCTCTCCAGAAATACCTATCTTCCCGTTAATATTGTACCTACCTAAATAATATATAATTATTCACATTGAACTGTGTCTTCTATTTTGTTTTTATTCCTTTTTTACGCGAAGACATGAAATTTTTACAGCACATTACACTAAGCCCAATATTCAAGCACTGTGTATTCCTTGTAATACATTCAACTTGTAATCATTTGTAATTATTTTTTTGTTATTATTGTAAAATGTACATAGATCGTATTTTAATGTTAATCTAATTTAAAGAAATGTTTCAATTTTTAATGCATTTTAAATTGTCCAGTGTATATTACGTCCACTCACTTCCTATCTACCATTTATATCTACCTACCTATTCTTCATATTGCGTTGTAATAGAAATCGGAAAAATATTATATTAATAATAATTATTTATGATATTTGATTTGAAAGAAACTATTCATTTCGAGAGAAAATAAATTCAATATACCTACTTATTAAAAAATAAAATACCTAATATGTTTTCCTTTCTTGGATTATGTTAATTCTCGTTAATACTCAATCTCATGTTGATTCCCGACCGTTACGTCCAACTCCTTTGTGGAACGGACCCCAGCTCTTCAATCTACATGAGATCGTAAACTTGGAGGAGACGCTCTAAAGACGTATTAAGATATTAGATAGTTTTTGAAACCAAAATTAGCGTACCTTTAAGTGAATTCTTTAACGTTATTGAGTTCAATTAACGGGATGCTAATTTTGGTTGCCAAAACTCTTTTCTTAATGTCTTGAAATTGAAAACAGGTGGGTTGACTTTCGTTTTTGGCGTACACCTACAAAGAATAGTAAAAAAAGCAGTACTTACTCGATACCATAAAAACAAATATTTCCCGGTTATGATGCCTGGGCTGGAATCAAACCCGCACCCTCTAATGTACCAGGCGTGGACCTTGGACTACACCGAGGCAGGCTTCAGGCCGTGGTTATGAACAGGGCTATCGTAGGACATCGTCGACCGAGGCAGGCTTCAAGCATGTATACTTGTATAGCACCTTGCATCAGAACTAAATACAAGGCGCTGCATGGCAAAATTCAATACGTTCTGAAACAGTCCGCTAGGTGGCAGCACTTGATTGACTGTCGCTGGGTCAGATGATTTCATTTCCACAAAAAAAGTAAAATTTTGTTTTTCTTTTCAGAATTTCTAATTTCTATCTGGAAAATGGCTCCTGCGGTTTCAGTGCAGTGTACATAACTAATTTAAGTAATAAATTAATGAAGTGCTTGTGTTGATTACTTTTGGTTAACGTCTCATTATTCCTGATCAGTGTTTGAAGAGAAGCGCTACTAAAATGTCGAATAATGCCCCTGCGGACAGGGAAATAGCAGCTGAGGATAGTATCAGAGTGGTGTGCCGATTTCGACCACTGAATCATTCCGAAGAGAAGGCAGGATCCAAGTTTATCGTGAAATTCCCCTCTGGTGGCGAAGAAAACGGCTTATCTCTTGGGGTAAGTAACAAACTTTCTATTCTTATGTCTCCTATGCATGACTACGAACAAAGTGTCTGTCAAGTTGTTAATTGTCTGCACTGCACCTACAGTGAGATAACACTTGACTAGAATACCTACATTACTCATCATGAAGTACAATTATTCATAAGTAGATGTGCAAATACAACAAATTAATGTCCATATCATTATTTCTCAGTCTCTTGATTCAAGATGGCAACAACTTTGAAATTATTTTCCAAGAAAGAAAGAAACTTTTCAGCCAGGACTACAAAGTGTTTAGTAACTTCTGAGTATTTCTTGGAAATAACTCCCTGATAGTCTGCAAGCTCACTTGGAGGTTAGCAAACACTTTAAGTAACTTGAGGTTTTAGATCCAGCTGTTACTTAGGTACTTACTTATTTTATTCTTCACTTTGCAGCTTTGTGTTTCTAGTGCAGCTAATATTGCATGTTTTGTGCAATGCCTTTTATTTGCAATAAAATGGGAATGATTAGGTACGGATTGAAGTGAGAACTGCTCAAAAGATATTGCATTATTGCAACATAAGTACTCCTCTATTATTCAAATTCCATATTTGTGTAAAAGGGACTGGACCCTCTTGATGTAAATATCTTCTACTTACAAGCAGAGTGTATGCTTATTGGCAATATTTTATTTTATTGTCTGTGGCCTGACAAGGGGGCATATTTTCAGTTTGAATTACAGTCAAGTGTATGCTTATTGGCAATATTTTATTTTATTGTCTGTGGCCTGACAAGGTGGCATATTTTCAGTTTGAATTACAGTCAAATCAAATTCAATCAAATCAAATCATGGTATCTTTGTGGTAAAGCAGAGAGCTTTTTCACAACTTTGTGGGTATCACAATATTACAAGTCTTTCATTTACTCAATCATCATATTTATTATTGCTCGTCTCTTTGACTTGTAATGCCGCCACTGGTTGCTACTCGATTAAAGTAGCTAGGTACTCAATTGTCCTCACGAGGCTGAGTGCACCCCAAACTCCAAGCACAGAGCCGAAAAAAACCTCAGCACCGCCAGAAATCAAACCCGGACCTCCTGTGTGCAAGCCTAGTGTGATACCCACTCGGCCACAGAGCTTGCTGTTTAAATTAAAGTCTTCTAAAAAGACAAAATAAATTTATCACCAATTGTTTTCTCACTGTTAACTAGGTCCATGTAGTCATAGTAAAAATAGAGACAAAATACCTAGCTTGGAAAAGTTATTGACCACATAGGAATTACAAGAGTTGTACTATTACAGTCAAATCAAATCAAATCATGGTATCTTTGTGGTAAAGCAGAGAGCTTTTTCACAACTTTGTGGGTATCACAATATTACAAGTCTTTCATTTACTCAATCATCATATTTATTATTGCTCGTCTCTTTGACTTGTAATGCCGCCACTGGTTGCTACTCGATTAAAGTAGCTAGGTACTCAATTGTCCTCACGAGGCTGAGTGCACCCCAAACTCCAAGCACAGAGCCGAAAAAAACCTCAGCACCGCCAGAAATCAAACCCGGACCTCCTGTGTGCAAGCCTAGTGTGATACCCACTCGGCCACGAAGGAAAATACTATAGACCTGAGCAAAGTGATGGACTATCGACCTATGAAGCAGTCATCATATGCCTTACGATGAGGCCAAGCAAAGGAAAATACTATAGACCTGAGCAAAGTGATGGACTATCGACCTATGAAGCAGTCATCATATGCCTTACGATGAGGTATAATTATTTATGATATTTGATTTGAAAGAAACTATTCATTTCGAGAGAAAATAAATTCAATATACCTACTTATTAAAAAATAAAAATCCACCACTACCAATGTAGCTGATCATGGACCAGCCAACCAGAGCCTGTTGCTCAATAACATCCATAAAATGGAAGGTAAACATTAATTAAATAATATTTTTGATTTGCCAGAAATTAACGCTTAACGTATATATGGTATGGTTACGTACCTTTTTGGATTTTCGGCTGCAAAGGTCTTGAATATGCAAAACTTATAACCAAGTAAATCGATCACTTATTAGCGACTCTGGGCTGAATCAGAGCTCGAGTGACAGTGGCTAAATGCGAGCTGCAAGTATGTGTGTTGAGGGGCTCGCTCAAGATTCATTTCAGGAGAGTCTCCTCGGATATGTAGATGTCCTGGTGGGAGACAAAATGAAGAGACCATGGTGTCATATTGTCAATGATAGAGTGCCTATTTTAGATATATTGTTGTTGTTTACAAATGTTGGGACATTGCCCATTAGGCCATTTTCCTACGCGCGTCCCAATATTTTTCTACAATGGAACTGCTGGCTTCCAGTGCTGGACAGGAATTTTTTTTGTTGTTGAATTCAAGAATAGAAAATTCATCAGTGGAAAAGCAAGATTGGGAACCTGACAGTTTGGTATTTAGTACAATCTTTATGTGTTTTACGATTCCTACAGTAGTTCTAAATGTTTATAATATCGCACTCAGCTGAGGGTTTATCAAATGAACGCCAAATTGGTGTCATCAAATGAACGTCAGATTGAAAAACTCTTCATCAAATAAACGTCAGAATGAAAAACTCTTTCATCAAATGAACGTCAGGATGAAAAACTCTTCATCAAATGAATGTCAGATTGAAAAACTCTTTATCAAATGAACGTCAGAATGTAACATCGCACTCAGCTGAGGGTTTATCAAATGAACGCCAAATTGGTGTCATCAAATGAACGTCAGATTGAAAAACTCTTCATCAAATGAACGTCAGAATGAAAAACTCTTTCATCAAATGAACGTCAGAATGAAAAATTCCAAATTGGTGTCATCAAATGAACGTCAGATTGAAAAACTCTTCATCAAATAAACGTCAGAATGAAAAACTCTTTCATCAAATGAACGCCAGAATGAAAAACTTAAACTCTTCATCAAATGAATGTCAGATTGAAAAACTCATCAAATGAACGTCAGAATGAAAACTCTTTCAAATGAACGTGCGTCAAATTGGTGTGGCCCATACGGAGACGTGTCATACTTGACTCTTTCAAATGAACGTCAGAATGAAAACTCTTTCAAATGAACGTGCGTCAAATTGGTGTGGCCCATACGGAGACGTGTCATACTTGGTCTCGTGTGAACATACTAAACGAAAGAATCCAGAGTTCGTTTTCAAGCTGCTTTTGAAAGAGACTTCATTGTGCAAAAGACTTATCTTATCAGTGTGTCAATTTATTCGATAAACCTTGATTCGCTTTGCTGAAACCCAAACCCTTTCAGCTTACCTACCGAGTAAAATATAGCTGTGTGTTTCTTCATCTTGGAAAAAATTAAGCCTCTTGAATGTCACAATCGGCAGGGATAGGTATCCACACTTCTACAACCAATTACAAAAAATAAATAAATAATAATAAGTTACACACACTTGACGCACAAAAAGATAAATGTGAGAAAATGGAAAAACTGAAAACACCAGATGATTTAGGCTTTGAACTCTTTAGAGAAACGGAAAATTTCAACTTCACACATGACTTGGCACGGAGATAAATAACAATGAGTAGTAATCAATAACCTAATACACGATTAAAGAAAACACTGCACAGAAATTCGGACATTTCTGTCTCCTTCGCTGAAAGATTGGAACCGCTTCCGAATCAAGCTCAGAACACACGAAGCTGATTGGCGATGTTATCACAGGGCAGAATGATAAGGAGAAGAGGATGGTAAGGTGACCATTGTGTCTAGTGGCGGGGGTATGGTTTTCTTTGAGGTCTTGTGTTTCGCTTTTAATATAAACCTTCGAGCACAAAAAATAAATAAATAATGATCTGGTTACTTTCAACAATCTGATAAACTTTCAGGTAAAATAATAATAAAATTTGCTGTGAAAATCACAGCAATTCTTTATTCAAATGAAATGAGCTTATTCGGGGTTTTTTAGGTATCATTTGGGAGAGGGTCTTCTCTAATAACTTTTTTACTGTCGAACCATTTATAGACAGTACACAGTCAGATTAAAAACCGCCAAAAAGCGATCAAAATATCGAAATCTGAAATGATAAGGAGAAGAGGATGGTAAGGTGACCATTGTGTCTAGTGGCGGGGGTATGGTTTTCTTTGAGGTCTTGTGTTTCGCTTTTAACATAAACCTTTGAGCACAAAAAATAAATAAATAATGATCTGGTTTCTTTCAACAATCTGATAAACCTTCAGGTAAAATAATAATAAAATTTGCTGTGAAAATCACACGACTTTCTTTATTCAAATGAAATGAGCTTATTCGGGGTTTTTTAGGTATCATTTGGGGGAGGGTCTTCTCTAATAACTTTTTTACTGTCGAACCATTTATAGACAGTACACAGTTAGATTAAAACTGCCAAAAAGCGATCAAAATATCGAAATCTGAACGAAGTTATTACAGTGAAGAACACCTAGGTGTGTAAATAAAGGAGTAAGATCTGTTTATTTCTCTTCTGGGTACCTATATGACTTTATTTTTATAATTATGCAAGTATTTTTTCTCTTTCATATGTCTTTCTACTTCTTTAAATGTGACATGAGTGAACTGACAGGAGACACCCAGAGCCCCGACCCCCCTTAATGTGTCCGCCACTACATCTCTGTTCTCAATAACACAATGACCAGTGTCCCATGTCCCATACCTTCATCAGTATTCAGGGCCCATACTAAGAGGTGCCACTAATGGAACGTATTCAATATTTGGAAGCAAAGCGACAATTAATCGATCATAATTTCATGATGTGGAATTATGAATGAGGCAATCATATGAGCATGTTACGAATACTGACCATGTTTGGGTTTGGGCGAATGAAATACGCATTGCTATGAACGAAAATGTTTACATTATATGGGTGTGCCAAGTTAGACGAGCAACCCAGTAAATAGCTGAAAGTTAACATATGAGCATGTTACGAATACTGACCATGTTTGGGTTTGGGCGAATGAAATACGCATTGCTATGAACGAAAATGTTTACATTATATGTATGAGTGTGCCAAGTTAGACGAGCAACCCAGTAAATAGATGAAAGTTACTTGAAAGATATGACAAGTACACCTACTTATTGTACTTGCACAAAAATCAGAGATCTCCAATGAAATTGTTTAGACTTGAAAGTTACTTGAAAGATATGACAAGTACACCTACTTATTGTACTTGCACAAAAATCAGAGATCTCCAATGAAATTGTTTAGACTGCGGAAGTAAAGGGACTTTTCAGTCTCATTCTTGCAGTATAAAGGGGCTTTTCAGCCCTATCCCGAAAGGACCTAGGAATATAAACAGGGTATATAAATATATATGTATTCTATTTTATTCTCTGTCAGAATGAAGAAGTTACATTAGTCCGGGTAAAATAAACACTCGTTTTGTGCTTCTCTGTCATACCTATATGACAAAAATGACAAAATGAAGGTACATTAATTACCACATTAGTCCGGGTAAAATAAACACTCGTTTTGTGCTTCTCTGTCATACCTATATGACAAAAATGACAAAATGAAGGTACATTAATTAGTCCGGATAAAATAAACACTCATTTTGTGCTTCTACTTACCCAGGATCCTGTCGAGCCCCATCTTCTGAGCCGGGGTCTTAACCATGGCTTATTATATGAACAAAACATGATGCTCCAGTTATCCTATGTCATTCTGGTTTACTTTAGTCATTCACACTAGTAATTATGTTATCATAATGTTTTTTTTTTTCTCTTTTTTAATTGGACCTAAACATATTTAGCCGTGGACTAACGCGATTGAAAGATTTACGACTAATGTCTTTCCTATGACACCATCGGATTAGAATAAAAATCCCGAGTTTTATGTCTCGTGACGGGGCATTTCCAAGGATGTTTCTTTATATTGTTTAATTATACGTTATTAATTTATTAATTCGTTGTTTGTTTAACGGATGATTCCCCATCGTTTTACCTTCTCTTAGTTTTCGCAAATCTCATTAGCAGACACACCTTCACAATTTGATACGAAAAAACAACGATGAGGGTATCCAATTTTGACTGTGTTCTGATACGTTCTATTCCCATATTTTTCAAGAAAGTGAGATGCCTTAAAAAAGAGCAAAGGGAAGGAATGTTTCTAAGGGCGAGGAGGGCCTTCATGTGACATTATCAGTAGGGGACAGTAGGGGTGAAGATGCAATAGAACTTATCTACAGAGACTATATGAACAGGATGGCCTTCATGTGACATTATCAGTAGGGGACAGTAGGGGTGAAGATGCAATAGAACTTATCTACAGAGACTATATGAACAGGATTATATATCTAGTCTACGATTTCACCAAAAACCAAGTAACAACAATAAATATGTACCTACCCTTTCGAACATTACCACTCGAAACATGAAAGTGCGCACCAAGCAGTTTGTAGAAACCGAACACTAGGCAAGTCCAAGACCTGTCATCACCAGCACGTACTAGCGTGGGTCCAAACATGATGGCCAGGTTCCTAGCTTCCATTTTGTTCACTTCTGAATTATCCACTACTCGTTTCAAATGTTGCAAGATGTACTTGAGTGTCTGGAAGTGATGCTCTGGAAGCTCATGCACCTGTAGACAAGATAAGACAACCAGATTGTATCCACAGAGAACTTTTGCCAACAAAAACAGGATTCTGTATGAACTATGTAGAGGAATTTAAACTCAAATACTTCAACAGTTCAAGTGTTAATACCACTAAAACAAGTTTTAATTGAAAATCCTGAACACAATACATTACAGAAGTATTAAAATATTAATACATTAATATTGAAACACTTTCTCTAACAACGCTCATCACTCAATAATCACTGAAATGCCTTCGAGTAGGTAACTAACTTAGCATGATCCTAGGTAACGTCGTTATAATACATAATAATCTTTAAAGCCAGTAACAACATAACAAAGCTTAAATTTAACCCGAGTAAGCAACAATATAACTTGGTTTAGTAATGTATTTAGTATGACAACAGACGAATATCACAAGAAAAGTAGTAGTTTCAGTTCCAAAACATCAGAGGAAAAGGAAAACAGTCACCTGATGCCTAAAACTATGCACACAATAGAATTTTCAATGTTTAGTTCAAACAAATCAACGGGCTGAGCCCTATGTATGCAGAATAGACTAATACAATAGGAATCCCTGAATCCATCAGGCTTAGAATTGAACAATTAAGGGCACAGCTATTAAACGCGACGCTAGCCACCTGGGTCAATAAAAGTTAATTAAATCAGTCATCATGGGACCACAGTGGTCACGGTGAGGTCAAGGGTGATGGATTCACAACCACACTGTCACCATGTTACCTACTTGTTTAGGTGGTCCCTATTTGGAAGTAGCTGGGTTTGATTGAAAATGAAACTAAACGAAAAACATCATTAGTCTTCATTAATTTTATAATTACTCCATTATGATTATTGTTCACTTCTTCCTTTTAGCATACAAAGGGCAAGCGTTTCGAATACTAAGGTCGACTCGGGCTTTATGTCACTTCGCCTTTTCGCATAGATCTCAACCACCGCTGGATGGATTGTTTCCATTAGGCCAAGGGATCTCTCCAAGACTGATGGCAAAACTTGTACTTCCAAGTCTCTTATGACTGATCTGGTGATAACTGGTGACTCAGCTAAAGGTATGATGAGGTTGATGGGCATTCACTGATAAAAAGTGCTGAGACTAATGAACAAATACTTTAACTACTTGCGTTATAATTATAACTGCCCAAACCAGGATTAGATCGAGTAAAATAAATGACACACGGATATTTCTGAATTCATGACACATCCCTCACAACTCACACCAACTCATGGCAATGAAATAACTAAACGTCTAAACGAAAAAAGCAGAAAATATTCGACACAAAAAACTAATCAAGGAACAAAATCAGACCCTCTTCCTCGACTCTTCCCCAAGATGTTTTTTAAATGAAATTCATTAGCACACTTATAGGTATAGGTATAATCTACGAGCTGGTTTGACAGGGAAACAAGACAAAACAGCTACAATTTCACGCATTGTTAAGTTTTGCGACTTGATTAAGGTGATGATAAGTAGACAGAAAGATAGAGAAGAACGTCGAAATGTGATGCTAAGGTCAAAGTCACAACGAAAATTCAACGTCGGAATAACAAACACATGACGGGGAATGAAAAACTCTAACCTTACTTGACGAAGACATAATACTCCTAATGATATTGTACGGAGCTGTAAAATTTTGCAACTACAATGCCCAACAGAAAACCTAACAGCGCAGCGGGGTTTCTGCAAGGTACAGAGTACAGACGACAAGAAAATCAATACACAACACAATTGGTACCAAAGGACGTGATTAATTTATCATAAAATTTTGCAACTACAATGCCCAACAGAAAACCTAACAGCGCAGCGGGGTTTCTGCAAGGTACAGAGTACAGACGACAAGAAAATCTATACACAACACAATTGGTACCAAAGGACGTGATTAATTTATCACACATTTGTAGGTAGAAAACTAAATAATGCATTTCACTCATTGGAAAAGGTGAAAACTTTTGCAAACAACTTTTAAATAAACATAGGTGGGCACTAGTAATCTCAGGTTTGTTTTTGTTGTTGAATTCAAGAATAGAAAATGGCATCAAAAGGAGTTTTTTGACGAAATTTCCAACAGTTAATCTCACTTGGACGTGGTAAATGAACAGCTAACAAAACAAATGACAAATTTCTACCTCGAGAGTTGAAAAAAATTTCTCCATTAAATATTTTCATTAAGGAAATAGGTAGATATTGTTATCTATAATTCTATACAAATGAAAACTTTTGCAAACAACTTTTAAATAAACATAGGTGGGCACTAGTAATCTCAGGTTTGTTTTTGTTGTTGAATTCAAGAATAGAAAATTCATCAGTGGAAAAGCAAGATTGGGAACCTGACAGTTTGGTATTTAGTACAATCTTTAAGTATGTGTTTTACGATTTCTACAGTAGTTCTAAATGTTTATAAGTTTTATAACCTATTCAGTTAAAACCAACAAGGTAAAATGTACACATTGTGAACCTAAGTACACTTGGCCAATGGAAAACTATGCAATCACAATTATCTGAGCAATTAGGAATCTCGTGGATTTTAACATGTTTATCCTTAGGGAGTTATTGCAAAATTTTACAGTTGTACTCCAAAAATTTATTGTTTGCAAATGGTATAGTGGTTTTATTGTGTTCTTCTTGCGGATTTGTTTCACCAAAAACCAAGTAACAACAATAAATATGTACCTACCCTTTCGAACATTACCACTCGAAACATGAAAGTGCGCACCAAGCAGTTCGTAGAAACCGAACACTAGGCAAGTCCAAGACCTCTCTGTTAAACCCTTTTTTAGGAATACTTCACTTTTAAAAAAAATAGCACTTTGGTATTAAAACGAGTCCGCGCGAGAGTGAACCTAATCTTCAAATGTGGAACCGTGTTTTAATTTTGCAAGTAAAATTTATTGAATTTTAATGTTAGACAGAATAAAACACTATTTTTCAACAAATCATCTTGAATTTGAAATAAAAGCTCAAACGTCTCAAAACTATTAGACCACCACTCTGCATTTCATCTTGAAATTTTGACAAGTATCAAGTCGACACTTCACATCTGGTAGGTAAATGAGAAAACGAATCGAAAGTTAACTTTATCAGGACAGATGGTTATGAGGAAATACACGGTAAAACTGTTCGCAAATATTTCAATAAAAATAATGAAATCGACATAAAAATAATAAAACCAGAAAAAAGAATCGGAAATTAGAAATTATGACAGTTAAAGACACCAAGTACTTGAAACCCAATACCCGATATGACAAAAAAACAATAAAACTTAATAAAACTCAAAATATCGGTCTCTAAAACCAGAAAAAAGAATCGGAAATTAGAAATTATGACAGTTAAAGACACCAAGTACTTGAAACCCAAAACCCATATCGGTCTCTAAAACCAGAAAAAAGAATCGGAAATTAGAAATTATGACAGTTAAAGACACCAAGTACTTGAAACCCAAAACCCAATACGACAAAAAACAATAAAACTTAATAAAACTCAAATACTTCAACAGTTCAAGTGTTAATACCACTAAAACAAGTTTTAATTGAAAATCCTGAACACAATACATTACAGAAGTATTAAAATATTAATACATTAATATTGAAACACTTTCTCTAACAACGCTCATCACTCAATAATCACTGAAATGCCTTCGAGTAGGTAACTAACTTAGCATGATCCTAGGTAACGTCGTTATAATACATAATAATCTTTAAAGCCAGTAACAACATAACAAAGCTTAAATTTAACCCGAGTAAGCAACAATATAACTTGGTTTAGTAATGTATTTAGTATGACAACAGACGAATATCACAAGAAAAGTAGTAGTTTCAGTTCCAAAACATCAGAGGAAAAGGAAAACAGTCACCTGATGCCTCGGAGCTTTTGTGGTCAAAGCGCTCGCCTAGTAAACAAAAGAGTACGGGTTCAATCCCAGCCGATAAACATACATGGAATTTGTCATCATATTGTTCAAAAAACAATAATAGTAGTACCTACTACTGGGATAAAGGGACCCCTTATTCCTACTCGAGTAGTAAAGATAGGCAGTATAGGCACTATAACTATAACATATGGAATTATTGTGGCCTCTACATCCACCCACACAAACTAACCATATATACCTGAGACAGCACTTGAAGCACTTGGCACCAAACCAACAAAGATTCACATTAGACGTTCAAGTCTCCACGGGTTAACTTTAACACCGAGGGACTAGGACGTTAGGTACATGATCACATGATGTAAGAAAAGAACAGTCAAGATTACCCATGTGCAACCAGGCAACCAAATGGGCAAAAGAAGCAAGAGGCAAGTAAATAGCCACTCCATTGTAAGAACTTATGATCGGAACGGAGACACTGTGCCTAGCCTCACTACTAGACAAGCAACACTCCAAGCACAACACAATCTGCATTTAACACGATCTAATTCGAGAAATAATGTAGAGAAAATCATGCAAAATTCAACATCCAGCATTCGTGATTATATCGTAGGTAGAAACATTGTTGCACTGAGATGGCGTGAGAAATCAAATTGATTGAGATAATCAACTGGTTTGATATACCTACACACAGTCAGTATTAACATACATATTTACAAGAGTAGTAAGTAGAGTAATATTAAAATGTTTTAATAAGAATTCAAAACTGGTGAAGAAGGAGATGTATTCAGACTACATAACAGTCTAACAAGGCATCAAAAGGAGTTTTTTGACGAAATTTCCAACAGTTAATCTCACTTGGACGTGGTAAATGAACAGCTAACAAAACAAATGACAAAGTTCTACCTCGAGAGTTGAAAAAATTTCTCCATTAAATATTTTCAAGGAAATAGGTAGATATTGTTATCTATAATTCTATACAAATGATAAACCCATTCAAACTCGAAACATCAAACTGTCCTCGTAAACATTTAGCTACACAAAACGTATCCATCATTTTTCTCGTTTGCAAAATATTTTAAAAGAAACAAAGTGAAGCATGATAAAATTATAAAATAAAATCAAAATTCCACTTGTTTTTATTTATGTCTAGTACTATCTGATTAACACTTTATTGAAGATAATGTATAATTATACAGACGGCACTCTACATGTTTATGACTATCAATTTATATTTTACGGACCTACATGACGAGACCAGCAGACATAAAAGGGACAATGGACCCTTGAAATAATGTCTAAGTAGACACACAATTTATATTTTACGGACCTACATGACGAGACCAGCAGACATAAAAGGGACAATGGACCCTTGAAATAATGTCTAAGTAGACACATATGTTTTACGGACCTACATGACGAGACCAGCAGACATAAAAGGGACAATGGACCCTTGAAATAATGTCTAAGTAGACACATACATAGGTATATATTTTACGGACCTACATGACGAGACCAGCAGACATAAAAGGGACAATGGACCCTTGAAATAATGTCTAAGTAGACACATACATAGGAAAAGTGATTCCTCTTTTTCTCAATGTTTACACTTCGTTATTTTACAGTGAAATTAACGTATGCTTAAATATACCCAATGGGCTACTAAAATTTGCGATACACGTTATATTTGTACCAATGTTGCCAAATTGCTTTCGGCATAAAAATAACGCGAATGGCTTTCTGACTCCACAAGGGAAAATATAGCAGACGTTAACCTTTTCCAGTGGTGTGGTCGAAGGGTACACTTTCCTTGAACAAGAGCATGAAACAATGGAATTGGAAAAGCTACAAAATACCACCGAACAATCATCCTATTCGGTTGCTCATACAAGGTTCCAAGAGCGTCACCGTTAAACGAATTGGAAAAGCTACAAAATACCACCGAACAATCATCCTATTCGGTTGCTCATACAAGGTTCCAAGAGCGTCACCGTTAAAAAAAAACACCCTGAACAGAATTGGAAAAGCTACAAAATACCACCGAACAATCATCCTATTCGGTTGCTCATACAAGGTTCCAAGAGCGTCACCGTTAAAAAAAAAAAAACACCCTGAACTGTATTAGAGACATGCGACCACAATGTACATTTAGGAAAACGCATCAGTCTTCACAGCGCAATGGATAGTGTCAACTAAATTCATGAGAATTATCATCATGAAACAACCGTGGAGGTCTCTCTTCACTTAATCAATTTACCTCTTCAAATGCATCTTGCCATCACAAAACTCAAAACACAAGACTTCCTCATTAACAATTTCAATTAGCGGAGGAAATAATTCAAATAACTCACTGTGCACCTCACCCATTCAGTTCCGAGCTGTACATGGTGCCCGAGAATATAAACAACAAAATGGAACTCGTACTCATCGGAATGAAACAGAAAGTAAAATCTAACAATTTCAATTAGCGGAGGAAATAATTCAAATAACTCACTGTGCACCTCACCCATTCAGTTCCGAGCTGTACATGGTGCCCGAGACGAGACGAGAATATAAACAACAAAATGGAACTCGTACTCATCGGAATGAAACAGAAAGTAAAATCAAAGTAAGTAAAGGATGAGTTGCATACATATGTCATGAATAGATTATTTTGCCGAGAATATAAACAACAAAATGGAACTCGTACTCATCGGAATGAAACAGAAAGTAAAATCAAAGTAAGTAAAGGATGAGTTGCATATATCATGAATAGATTATTTTGCACAAAAAACTTATATGCCCAAATTGCGGTCATTCGATTTCCCCTACACATCCAAACTGCGGTCAAGTTCAGAATCTCTAATATTTCAGGTAGATCTGTAGACAATTATTACTTTCTGAGAACTTATCACGCACAACCAATGCTTGTGAAAGTTTCCATGCTAAATTGAACAGCATGTTCTACCATCCTCACCCTAATATATACGTACTGCTCGACGCTTTACAGGAAATTCAAACGGGAAGCACAGTAAAAATGAATACTGTTGAAAGAAAACGGAAAAGATGCAAGAAAACTGTTGAAAAAAAGTAAATATATAGCTTCTTACATGAAGCAGTATAGAGAGGGGAATATAGACAGATTATCGTTTGTAAAATCCATTTCTTATAAGTTCCTTGCAAAGCAATAAGCCCAACATCATTCATTTTTATATAAATTGTTGTATTACTTAGATTTTCTTGGAAAATTCGCTTCTCAAGGGCTTTTTTCCCATAACCATTTTTCTTTACTCTTATCTCTTTTTCTCCCTTCTTCCTCTTCTTCTCTCTTTTCTTCGCCCTCTTCTCTCTATTATCTTCTCTTTCCTCTCTCCTCTTCTTCTCTTCTTTCCTCTCTACACCTCTCTTATCTCTTTTCGCTGAAAATCTTGGTTCTTTAAAATGAAGAAACCTCTTCAGAAATTATAATAATGGCGTCTTTAAAAAATTTTAAGGGTTTTTTTTTTTTTTTTTTTTTTTTTTTTTTGCACAAATTTTTCAAGGGCACGCAATATTTTAACTCTTTTTAACAGTATAAATTTTCATTTAATGCTTTATTTCCTTTATAATATGTGATAGCCAATGTGTCCCTCTTGATCTCTTCCTTATGTAATAGCTACTTGCCTTCATGATAATGAATAATTAAATCTCCATCTTAAATGGTTTTCCTAATGAAGTTTTGTTCTAATAAAATAATTTATGATAAATGAGATTAATTGACCTTTCTTCAACTCTGCTATTGAGTTTTTTATTGCAAAATTTTACAGTTGTACTCCAAAAATTTATTGTTTGCAAATGGTATAGTGGTTTTATTGTGTTCTTCTTGCGGATTTGTTGTGGATTTATTTCGTGTTCATCTTTTTATGGTATGTTTCTTTTATTGCTTTAAAAGTGTGATGCTACTAGTGGGACTTATTTAAAGTACCTATTAACTTCACCAATGATATATAAATGCTCATAAAGTCGCATTGAACAGATACCAATCTACCACAGACACAAACATGTATAATTTATGTAAGCAGATTTCAGAATGTTATCAGATCGATTAGAAATCGTTCAACGGGTTATTTTCAAGGGAAAAAATGTCCTTCCTTACCTCATCGTTTGCCAGAAAATCTCGCCTCTCCTTATAAAGGTACAGGGTAGAGCCTATGAGAACGGCGTAGAACTGCTTCCAAGATCGGTCGGATGCCTTCTGCAAAAAAAGAACAAGAAAATCGTCCATATTAGAGGTTTTCATAGCATTCCACACCCTGGGTTTACTTCCAGGGGTAAATAAATTTACTTCTAGGTCTTGAATTAGAGAAGATACGTTGAAAAAGATTCCAGTAAGACATATTCCGCCCCTGAGAAGTCTATCCCATAGACCACTAAATAATGGCTAGTTAACAATGGATATATCCATTTATCCATACTATCCCAATGCATCTTTAAGGGAAATACCCCTTGAATGTGAAAAATTTATTTGGTCTTCAACGGGATTACTTATCCATACTATCCCAATGCATCTTTAAGGGAAATACCCCTTGAATGTGAAAAATTTATTTGGTCTTCAACGGGATTACTTTTTTTTTATTACACCGGTCCTCGAAACCGAGTTTCTTGAGCGAAAGAATCTTACCTTGCCGTCCACTAGAGTGACTTTAACTTGCAGGTAGCCTTCCCTTGTTACGTCTTTACAGGAACTTCTGTGAAACACAAAAAATTGAATAAAAAAGATTAGAATACAATTCAATTTTTCAATAACATAAAATGTTTGATATGATCATCATGATTATTATTCTCTCATACATCAGTATTGAAAGGTAGAGAAGTAACTACATATGTAGGTACTTTTTAGCTCTTTATGTATTTCAAAGGATTCATTCCCTAACATAGATTTTCTATTATGAAAGTAATCCAATTAATTTATTTTCCTTTAAGTAGAAAAACGGACAGTTCATTGACTAAAAAAAAGAAGACTTTTTTGGACTTAAAAACAAAACGGACAAATTTATGAATATTATGAGGTATTGTTGGTGGCAATCTGGAAAAGTTCTGCAGATATACCGGATTGCCAGCAACAAGATAAGAATAACCATGATGATCGCCAACATTCGGAACGGATAGGCACTCAAAGAAGAAGATGAGATACTGCCATAGATTTTCGGATTTCGCGATTATGTTCGCAATTTATTTTCCTTTAAGTAGGAAAACGGACAGTTCATTGACTAAAAAAAAGAAGACTTTTTTAGACTTAAAAACCAAACGGACATAATTATGACTATTACGAGGTATTTTTGGTGGCAATCCGAAAAAGTTCTGCAGATGATATGTCACCGGATTGCCAGCAACAAGATAGGAATAACCATGATGATCGCCAACATTCGGAACGGATAGGCACTCAAAGAAGAAGATGAGATACTGTATTAGATATATCAAACTTTGAAGGGACTGATTCCTCTACAGAGGTAATAGACACTACATGTTTAGACTGTAAGAGTAGTAGGACTTGTCAGTCATGTAGGTATAGTATATTCTATTCTCTACATAACAATTACATAAGATAAACTCCGACTCCCATGGAGATACTGTATTAGATATATCAAACTTTGAAGGGACTGATTCCTCTACAGAGGTAATAGACACTACATGTTTAGACTGTAAGAGTAGTAGGACTTGTCAGTCATGTAGGTATAGTATATTCTATTCTCTACATAACAATTACATAAGATAAGCTCCGACCCCCACGTTGAGAGATACATCATGAGATCAGAGATTTTCTCGGATAAAAATTCTGAGAAAAATCTCACATCTCGCTCTCGGGAGAAAAAGAAAATCCAAATGCACACCCAAGAGATTTAACTGACGCTTCTGATAATAGAACATTGGTTTATTTTTACAATCTCGGGAGAAAAAGAAAATCCAAATGCACACCCAAGAGATTTAACTGACGCTTCTGATAATAGAACATTGGTTTATTTTTACAAACCAAGGTATAAATATCCACAGGGCGGTAGAAAATAGAATGTTTATTTACTTAATCCCACCGATCCCCGCTAGCACACGTCGAAAATAATTACACACATTTTACCCGATAACCCGTTATACATATTATGTACTCGATATACATATGTATGTACATTCAAAGTCAGTGGAGCAGGGGTGTGGTACTGATACTGACCATACGGAACGTTCTGGTCTGAGATACATAGGAGTGCTGAGTTCGATACCCGATGATAAAGGTATCTTAAAGTTTGAAATACAAGTATGATTGATAACTTTTTAAGCGGAGACACTGTGCCTAGCCTCACTACTAGACAAGCAACACTCCAAGCACAACACAATCTGCATTTAACACGATCTAATTCGAGAAATAATGTAGAGAAAATCATGCAAAATTCAACATCCAGCATTCGCGGAGACACTGTGCCTAGCCTCACTACTAGACAAGCAACACTCCAAGCACAA
Source organism: Diaphorina citri (assembly GCF_000475195.1). Classification (NCBI taxonomy): domain Eukaryota; kingdom Metazoa; phylum Arthropoda; class Insecta; order Hemiptera; family Psyllidae; genus Diaphorina; species Diaphorina citri. The sequence continues at coordinate 41,184 of NW_007377881.1, read as the reverse complement.
CACAATCTGCATTTAACACGATCTAATTCGAGAAATGATGTAGAGAAAATCATGCAAAATTCAACATCCAGCATTCGTGATTATATCGTAGGTAGAAACATTGTTGCACCGAGATGGCGTGAGAAATCAAATTGATTGAGATAATCAACTGGTTTGATATACCTACACACAGTCAGTATTAACATACATATTTACAAGAGTAGTAAGTAGAGTAATATTAAAATGTTTTAATAAGAATTCAAAACTGGTGAAGAAGGAGATGTATTCAGACTACATAACAGTCTAACAAGGCATCAAAATGTATGTACATTCAATATACATATGTATGTACATTCAAAGTCAGTGGAGCAGGGGTGTGGTACTGATACTGACCATACGGAACGTTCTGGTCTGAGATACATAGGAGTGCTGAGTTCGATACCCGATGATAAAGGTATCTTAAAGTTTGAAATACAAGTATGATTGATAACTTTTTAAGTGACAATTACATAATCGTCTGAACTGAATTCGTTTTAAATGATCAGCTGGAAAAGTTGATGTTTCCTGCGTTTGAACTTTTAGCTTGCCAAGAAATTCAAAGATAGAACTTTACAGTCCTATGTTCTTTACCTCGAAAATGACTAACACATGCTTTCCTTTTATTCGGAATAAAATATTGAAGAAACTCCGTCCTACAGGTGATGAATCTCTGTGTGGGTGACTGACCCAGTATATTAAGAGTAAACGCACCAACATTTTGAAACTAATGTTAAATGTGTGTAATACACGCACACATAGTGTATCTATGTATGTGAGTGTATGATGTATGATACATAAATAAAACAAATGGACCTGCTTTGAAAATCGAATTCAATCAACTTTTCAGGTATTTAGGTATTAGTAACTTTGGGCCTGACCTACATGAAGTGAACTTGATAGAACCAGCATTGCATGCATTTCCTCTACATCTAGTCACATTACTCACGCCAGATAACCAAATAAATAGTTGCGAGCCAAATCAAGGGCCGACAAAGGTCGACCCTACCCTTCTTCATTCGGAGATTGATGAAATTGATTAAACCAAAGGAACTTAATATTACATATCAAAATAGTTATCATTACCCTTCTGAATAGGAGTAGCCTCGACATAGCACTGTCATCTCCTCAGATGTAATAACACTTAAAATAAAATCAATCTTTGGGACCACTATATCTCAGATCTTAAGATAAAAATTCAAAAACTTTTCACTTTCGATGATAAAGGTCACAGACACTGACAAAAGTGAGAACGGAAAAAAAACTCCACCTAATGTCCTAATCTCTGATAACAATATTCACAGTACGTTCCAAAAACGCGCCAACTGTAATAATCTTTTATGTCAAAGCGTTAAAAATAATAACGTTTGTTACTTTTGTTTACTTGCTACATTTCAAATTATTGATAATTCGAAGTTTTCATTTTTTCTCTCTCGCTAATTCGAACATCTCGGTAAATCGAAACTCTCGATAATTCGAAGTAATAGTCAGCTCCCTCCAATTTCGAATTATCGAGAGTCGACTGTATATTCCAAATTTCCAAGTATTCTAAGATACAAATCTCACCATGAGTTGCGCGACTACAGAGAAAAGTGTCCGAAGTAATCATAATTATTCCAAATTTCCAAGTATTCTAAGATACAAATCTCACCATGAGTTGCGCGACTACAGAGAAAAGTGTCCGAAGTAATCATAATACAAAAGGGCCGACAAAGGTCGACCCTACCCTTCTTCATTCGGAGATTGATGAAATTGATTAAACCAAAGGAACTTAATATTACATATCAAAATAGTTATCATTACCCTTCTGAATAGGAGTAGCCTCGACATAGCACTGTCATCTCCTCAGATGTAATAACACTTAAAATAAAATCAATCTTTGGGACCACTATATCTCAGATCTTAAGATAAAAATTCAAAAACTTTTCACTTTCGATGATAAAGGTCACAGACACTGACAAAAGTGAGAACGGATAATCATAATACATGTTGTGTTTCCAACAGGTTATTAGGTTAATTATATCGCAGATGCTCTGGATTTTCACGGGAAACCCCCTTCCCCCCTCTCGCTGTTCTGTCTGGAATATAAACAGAAGAAAGTTTTTCATCGTCCTATCTCTCTTCATTGAAAGAAACTTTTAGTATAGACTGTAATATGTCTAAAATTCGAACTCTAAATTGGATGGACAAAGAAAATCTACCAAAGATGACAAAGATTCTGTTCAGACGCTAACCGCATTGTAAATGTAGATAGATGTTCACAACAAATGGAGAACCCCAAAGGGTTAATCTACGAGTCCATTCGCGTAGTGTAATGGGCCGGGTAAAATAATTAACAGAATAGGCTATAAGGCTTGTCAGAGTACTTGCCAAAATCCAGCCTAATTTTTCAATTATTATTATTAGTGCACAACATGTTCGGTGTTGGAGTACAAACATGAGAATTTGCTATACAGAGTGTTCATAAAGTCTGGGGACCCCTGAATATTTTTTGAACGGCTAAAGATGAGAAGCTGAAATTAAGGGTAGTGTTTTATCTATTAAAATACAATTTTTCAAAGTGGTTTCAAAATTTAGGTCGGAGCCAGGGTCGGCCCCAGGGGGCGCAACTTTAAAATCTTAAATGAGAACCTCCTACTTGTGATACATCATATCAAAGGTCTTAAAGAACGTAGTACTTTGGTACAAGATTGAGCTCGATCAGACAACCAGGACCGGAGTTATGGACTACTCAATTTTTCATTTTTCCATGTTCTCCCGCCAATAGGGAAAGCACCAAAAATGGGAAATTCATATGGATTGGTGATTTGTGCTTCATATAGGTCCCACTAATGGTTCATATTGAAATTCAGACCCAAAAATGAAATTTAGACTTTCGGCCCTGATGGCCTCCGGGGGTGAAAATGGATGTTTCGAAATTTTATTTCTCCTGGCTCCGGACGAAATTTGGCGACTGCTTCAAAAAATGGTATTTGAAAAAAATAAAACTCTACCCTAAATTTCAGCTTCTCAGTACGTTCCAAAAACGCGCCAACTGTAATAATCTTTTATGTCAAAGCGTTAAAAATAATAACGTTTGTTACTTTTGTTTACTTGCTATGTTTCAAATTATTTTGTTTACTTTTTTTGTGGTTTAAAGGTGTAAATAAAAACGTAAAAACTTGCAACTGCTAACTTAATGGCATAAATTACTCAGTTGAACTTTTCTAGAAATTTATTCTTAAAAACAACTCACTAATTAAAGTTCATATTGTATTTAAAAATTTTCAATCTGTTCTACAGGAATAATAAAAACAGACTTTAAAATTTTAACAACACCACCGCGGCACACTAATCTCTCGTGGCGAAGTGTGAAAACTAAATCGAAACCGTCGTGAACTCACTCGAAATTTCCCAACACACTCGACTACGGGATAATAAAAATGCAGTTTTTCGACGAAAAAGAAATGGGAAAGAAAAAACGACTAATTAAAGTTCATATTGTATTTAAAAATTTTCAATCTGTTCTACAGGAATAAAAACAGACTTTAAAATTTTAACAACACCACCGCAGCACACTAATCTCTCGTGGCTAACTAAATCGAAACCGTCGTGAACTCACTCGAAATTTCCCAACAAACTCGACTACGGGATAATAAAAATGCAGTTTTTCGACGAAAAAGAAATGGAAAAGAAAAAACGTCACATTTTTAATTTCGCGAATTTCGAAACAGAGGAAGGGCGTGGAGGTCGAAAGATTTATAGATTTTTTTTAGTTTAGAACTGTCCGACTTACAGTTGAGAAGTTTAATGTAATAGAAAGTCGTGTGATGTTCACACCAGATTTTTAATTTCGCGAATTTCGAAACAGAGGAAGGGCGTGGAGGTCGAAAGATTTATAGATTTTTTTTTAGTCAATTATGTTTATCGTTTATAAATAAAAGATACTACTTGGAATACAAACGAAAGTACCTTCTTGGTTCTCGAGAAAACACATTTCTCTTCTTGTCATGTCAAAAGATACGCGATCTGTAATAGCCCGTTAAGTTCTCTGACCATTTGAACTAAAAGATCTTCCAGCATAATGTGTTAATCAATTAATCTTCCTTTTCCTTAAAAAATAAATAGATAATTCTCGTACCTATGTACCTAACTTCAGAGAAATTTTTATTTTCGACGTACATACAAACACACCTATTGTATTCTAGATGGATAGGAAGGGCTAATTCCTATGTACCTAACTTCAGAGAAATTTTTATTTTCGACGTACATACAAACACACCTATTGTATTCTAGATGGATAGGAAGGGCTAATTTGAACATTGTCCCTATGAAGAGATTTGCCAAGACTTCATCACCCGAGATTAAGTGACAGGTAAATACCAAATAACAGTGAGAATAGTGTGGAACTAATGACACTGATAGCAATCTATGGAAATACAATTTTACTTTTGTCTCAACTGCATTGGAACAGTGAGAATAGTGTGGAACTAATGACACTGATAGCAATCTATGGAAATACAATTTTACTTTTGTCTCAACTGCATTGGTTCAATTCTGAAATTTCCAATTGGTCTTCCTTCTTAAGCATCAGGGAACACGAATACATAATAATTATAATGTTGGAAAATTTTCCGTCTGTCAGACTGAAAGACCTTTTATAATCATAATCATAATAATAAAAATCCTTCTTAAGCATCAGGGAACACGAATACATAATAATTATAATGTTGGAAAATTTTCCGTCTGTCAGACTGAAAGACCTTTTATAATAATAATAATAATAAAATGGCAAATCAATTTTCAATTCGATTTTGACAACATGGAGGAAAAAATTTAGGAGAATTCAGTCGAAACCAGACACACATTTCCATCAACACAAAGATAGTAAGTACATCTACCTACGTAGTTATACAACTATGATATGCGAATAAAATAAATAATAATGTGTAGAAACATTGTATATTTATGATGAGAAAATAATTTTCCCTGAAATTAATTAGAATTGGGATTCATGGAATAGATGTGTTAATAAATAATCATGTACGATAAATCGGGGAAGAAAAACCGTGCCGTGACGTCCGTCGGGTAGTCTAAAGTTAGGTAGGAAGAAAGTAACAAGGTAGATTGATCTAGCAACCAGTGATAAGCGGTTATACTTCTGGATGGATCCTTGAAGAATTTTTAGTTCCATAATGCTAAACTTAAAGCATACCCTTGCATTCCAATAAGTTCTTTCAACTGCCATTACAAAACTGACATTACCCAAAGACAATTTAAATTCGACAGTAAAAGTAACGACCGATAGACAGAGTGATAACAAGGTAGATTGATCTAGCAACCAGTGATAAGCGGTTATACTTCTGGATGGATCCTTGAAGAATTTTTAGTTCCATAATGCTAATCTTAAAGCATACCCTTGCATCCCAATAAGTTCTTTCAACTGCATTCCAACAAAACTGACATTACCCAAAGGCAATTTTAATTCGACAGTAAAAGTAACGACCGATAGACAGAGTTGGAAAGCCAAGTAGAAAATGGGGTCAGACTCAAATGAGTCATTTTTAGTTTCTCTTTCATGTGCAAATGTGCATCTCATGAGTTGTTTAATGTGGGCCAAAATGCGACACCCGTAAAAAACAACTTGCGTAAATGTCAATAGGCAGGCTCGTAAATTAAATGAGCCGTGATGCGCTGCCTAGGCCTGCTCTGTAGCTCTGAGTAAGGAATATACCTAATTATGTTTTTAAATGGCAACATTTACACTAAATGAGCCGTGATGCGCTGCCTAGGCCTGCTCTGTAGCTCTGAGTAAGGAATATACCTAATTATGTTTTTAAATGGCAACATTTACACTCATTTTTCATAATTAAATGTTCGACTTGAAGTCATTAGAGAGTGAATCACACAGTTCACACCTAAAACTCAATATCCATATTGACACACTCAACTCACTGTGGGTTTTAATTTTTTCTTTGGATTCATCGGGGGGCGTGTTGAACATCATATTTTTCTTCTTTTTCTTTAAATGTATTATGTACAAGCAAAGACGTCAATTGTTCAATGATCATGAATCACACAGTTCACACCTAAAACTCAATATCCATATTGACACACTCAACTCACTGTGGGTTTTTTCTTTGGATTCATCGGGGGGCGTGTTGAACATCATATTTTTTCTTCTTTTTCTTTAAATGTATTATGTACAAGCAAAGACGTGTGAATCACACAGTTCACACCTAAAACTCAATATCCATATTGACACACTCAACTCACTGTGGGTTTTTTCTTTGGATTCATCGGGGGGCTTGTTGAACATCATATTTTTTCTTCTTTTTCTTTAAATGTATTATGTACAAGCAAAGACGTCAATAAAATTGTTCAATGATCGACTCAAAACCTTTCCGACTATTGACGAAAACAAAACAAGAAAAGTCACTCACAATTCTTCAAACAAAACCGACAAGTAAAATGATCAATAAACCAGCGTTGAAATTCCGCGGTGACATAATATGTTGTTGCTGGAGTTTATTTTAAAACTGAGAGACGAAATAAAACATCAATCTGAGATGCATTCTTTTCTATTTTGAGTTCTAGGACGAAAAACATATATCTGAAATAAAGCCATACATACGCAATACGCATTAGAAGTAGGTGTTGGTAAAACTTGGAATTTGCCAAGTTTGCAAGTGCTGTGTAAGGCCAGACTTTAAGGGTGTGTACGACCCTTACCATTTTCAATGACTCCAATAAGACGAGTAGAGATATTAAATTCATTTCTCTCGGGCTAAGGTCCTTCCCAAAATGGGGGATGGTGAAAAAGAGCCTAATGATCCTAGAGACTATGGTCAGTTAGTCAAACTACTGACGAACTTTTGAACAACTCTCATCAAACTCATGTATTTTACTCTGCAGATTAACACCCAATAGAAGTGTTATATAAACGGAACATTGAGCGCAAATTTTCTTGTCGCCTCTGGGAATTGAATACGGGAGGGACCTTTGCTTGGCAAGCAAGCGTGTTATTACTGGACCAAGCGTGCCCCTATAAATGTCTTTTCTCGTCTCACATTTGTAATGCTTATTACTGCGATGATTATTTTCCTATGAACTTGAAATTCACACCAAAATTTATATCACAAATATATTATTCTAGAATGCTGATGACTTCATTAGCATAATTTACTTTTATTTCTACTTACATTGTGTTATTTTTGGTTTTTCATAAAATGTGCATTTTTAGCACGTGAGGGCACTTTTATGATTCAGTTGTACGAGTAGCTCGTTGTTATTGTTATACTGGGATTGCTTATCGTTTAACTTGATAATAAGTAGGTACCCAAAACCCAAGTCCTTGGTTCTTTTTCCTTCAAATCATTAGTCAATGTTATCTGAAGGGAAAATGGTGGAGAATTCAGATGTTATTCACAGTCTGTGTGCCAAGTAACGAGGGAAAAGGTTCATGTTTGAAAGATTATAAGCAAGAAAAGACTAGAGGAGAGTGCATTTTTACTCATATACCATTGAATCAGATCGGGTTCACAAATGCACCATCAACACATTCTTAAGTCTGCATATTAAGAAATGATTTTTCTAGGCAGAGCCTTTTGTTTCCCATTTCTATAAATGTCTAAAATTACAACAAGGTATGCATCTACTGACACCAATGTAATTCTCTATTTTTAAATACCTACAACATTCTATTCTTTGACTCGAACGTTTAACACGACCATTCTTCATAAATAAGATGTGAAACAATTAATATGCTCCGAAAAGAAAATCAATCCATTAGCACGTCTTAAAAATAAACGTATCCAAAAACACACAATGGCTGCTACTTTCTGAGAAAATAAAAATACACAATACCTAGATTCTGAATACCGAAATTTGAATTGGCGAATTTTCTCAATAGTCATAAATATTAAAAATTAAATATGAAATAAAAAATGTCTTGTAATTTCTTCTTCTATATTTTGAACGAATATAAACATGCGTCCAAAAGACACGCGATTTCTAAAAATAATCTACGCTTTGATTCATATGGGAGAAGTTGCTACGGTTCATTTTTCATTCGTTTTTTATGCAATTCACACGGAATAAAGGTGGCTTTCTGTTATTGCTGGACTGCCTACATTTGTAAAAATAAAGTTCTTCCTAGTCAAAACCTAAAGCTACGATGAGGACCATTAATTACATAGAAATATACTACAAGAAAGCCATGAAAATCATTCATATGGGAGAAGTTGCTACGGTTCATTTTTCATTCGTTTTTTATGCAATTCACACGGAATAAAGGTGGCTTTCTGTTATTGCTGAACTGCCTACATTTGTAAAAATAAAGTTCTTACTAAAGCTACGATGAGGACCATTAATTACATAGAAATATAATACAAGAAAGCCATGAAAATGATCATCTTCATAAATTGTACATCATTTAAAATGCCGAACATTTTGACACCTCAGAAAGAGCTATAAACAAATATCTGGATAACAATAAATCAATGACCGTGCCAAACTTTGCTTTGAAATCAAATATCTATGCTATGTGCTTCGAAAATTATTGACAACCTAATTGACAAAATTCTTGAAAGATAAGCAAGTTCAAAAGCATTCCAACTTGCACCACAAGAAGATTCACATTAGATTCTCTTCAGTTACTTTAACATCTTTAAATTAAATATCTACTTCGTTGAACTACAAGTTATTGGGTTGAGAAAAAAAAAGTTATGTTGTCAAATGTTGACAGTTCTTATTTTTTAGGCAACTGCTCTGGCAGAAATGTTTGTTGGCTGCTGCTATGAAGACGGGGGGGGGGGGGGGGCTGATAGTGGATCTCCTCAAGAGCACACAACATACCTTGGTCTTCTTCGGATAGTAATTATTTAGGTCCGCACTTTTTCTGTCAATAAGAAACAAAACCACTAAAAAAGAAACGAAAAGAACTGCTATAATTTATTTACTTTCTTAATCTCTTTAGGGAAACACTTGACGATACGGGTAGCACATAGCACACACTGGCCGAGTGGATAACACACGACTAAAAATAAACTACCGCAGTCTCATCAGCGACACTGGACAGAGTCCAACTTTTATTTATAACAACGTACACACTACTAACACGACTAAAAATAAACTACCGCAGTCTCATCAGCGACACTGGACAGAGTCCAACTTTTATTTATAACAACGTACACACTACTAAAACTTGGGAGAAAAAAAGACGTTCAAAAATCGTCAAAATTACATATAGGTAGGCGCGCGGTCGTGATTGGAACCGGCAAAAAGGAGGATTATCGATTTACTCGTCAAAATTACATATAGGTAGGCGCGCGGTCGTGATTGGAACCGGCAAAAAGGAGGATTATCGATTTATTCGTCAAAATTACATATAGGTAGGCGCGCGGTCGTGATTGGAACCGGCAAAAAGGAGGATTATCGATTTATTGAGACGTGTTTTGAGGGAATACACATATGGAATAATGGGTAATAATTGGACAAGTAAATGAGAATTAATTTAAATATGTGTGGATCAACATCTGGCTTAGGGGATAACACACGTGAAACATTGCCTAATGTAAAACTTTGCCATTTCCCGGCCAAAAAGGAAATAAATAATCGATTTATTGAGACGTGTTTTGAGGAAATACACATATGGAATAATGGGTAATAATTGAACAAGTAAATGAGAATTAATTTAAATATGTGTGGATCAACATCTGGCTTAGGGGATAACATACGTGAAACATTGCCTAATGTAAAACTTTGCCATTTCCCGGCCAAAAAGGAAATAAATAAATTTAATATCTTTGGTCACTAGAGGACACGATACAAAACATACCCTGTAATCCTGTTAGTGTAAATTGAAGGGGAAATCATACACTTAAATCGAAGAACAGAAAAAAATTGAAAACTACGGGGAACCTGATTTTGCATAAAGTAATATTAAAATCATACAAATGAAGAATTATATTCTTGGCATTCTCTTTGCAACAAATTTGTGGAGGTGGGACGTGGCTCATATGCCCCCATTAGCAACTGAGCCCACTGTGTCGTTCTGCTGTGCGCCACTTGACAAAATTAATCTTTTGTCGATTTCTTGGAAATGCTTTATTTTTGGAGGAAAATTTTGTGGAACTATCTAGTCTACGGCGATATTTCATGAATCTCTCCATACCTGATTTTGCATAAAGTAATATTAAAATCATACAAATGAAGAATTATATTCTTGGCATTCTCTTTGCAACAAATTTGTGGAGGTGGATCTACATTATGTGAGTTGTACATACATATCTCACAGCATGCCCATCCGTTTAATAGCGTTGAGTTAAACACTTAACAAGAGAAGAAAAAATCAGGTATTTAAGGGTATGTTTTTCTAACACGTTGGGAGTGAGGAAAAACCGTAGAAATAAATTTGTTCTTTTGTCTACATACATTGCTTGGAAACGTGAATTTTTCAGTTATCCTTACACTTCAGGCCTTATGGAGCCCAAATACAAAGGTTGGAAAAATTTCTGCAAGCCTGTTACGTCTCTAGAAATTATTTCAAGAGGTTTTACTTCAATTCATTACGGAGTCACGGGAAACGTGAATTTTTCAGTTATCCTTACACTTCAGGCCTTATGGAGCCCAAATACAAAGGTTGGAAAAATTTCTGCAAGCCTGTTACTTACGTCTCTAGAAATTATTTCAAGAGGTTTTACTTCAATTCATTACGGAGTCACATTAATTTATGCATCTACTTAGAACAAAACAATCACCAACATAAATCAGCACAGTTGTTAGTTAAAGCAAACATTGAGTACAATAAGTTCCACAGTATCACTGGGAGCATAGCATGCGTTCCATGAATACTTTTATCCACAGAATGTGATCATTATAGGAATTCGATGTGTTACCTTTCCCTAACTTGGGAGAAACCCAAAAGTTCGGAAAGTTAAACTATCTGAATGACAAATAGCATCAGCTCTTCTAAGAAATCTGAACATTCAAAGTCAAAGTTGAATGACAGATAGGATTAATCGAATCTACGGAGACAAGTCTGTAAACACGTACGATTAGGACAACAACACTGGAGGGACAATTAACACAGAACAAGCGCGGAGGGATTAGGTAAATATGAAGCACACATGTCACCTTGTGTCATAGCATGGGATCAGTGAGTGTCTAGAGTAGTACGTCTATGCCAAATGCATTCAGCGTACATACATTATGTCTTCTCTGAGACATATACACGAGATATGTCGTGAAAAGCAAACAAATTATTGTCAGGGAATAACTGACCGGACCGAGTAGGTGGGGAATGTTGATAGCTGACGTATTATACTATAGTTACGGACCTCACTTCCACCATATTCCATCCAAACCAACATAAAGCCATAGGAAAAAGTTCCTTCATAGCCCAATATTTCGAAAATCGTTGTTTGGTGGGGAATGTTGAAAGCTGACGTATTATACTATAGTTACGGACCTCACTTCCACCATATTCCATCCAAACCAACATAAAGCCATAGTAAAAAGTTCCTTCATAGTCCAATATTTCGAAAATCGTTGTGCTGACGTATTATACTATAGTTACGGACCTCACTTCCACCATATTCCATCCAAACCAACATAAAGCCATAGGAAAAAGTTCCTTCATACCCCAATATTTCGAAAATCGTTGTTTAAAAAAAAGTTATTTGTTTAAGAACCAAAAGTGTTGAACTCCTCGAAAGCAAATGACACATACAGGATGGTTAAACACACAACATAAATAATACCGTTTCGTGTCTCCACCGAGAGCTCTCTCTTCAAACATGCGTTTGAGTCGTTGAATATCTCCAGGGAATAACGGAGGGCGCCACTTTCTAAGACTTCTGCAAAATACGACGGGGAGCTTACTAGGAGGGGAGAGGGGAACATGGCTAAACGTAAACATGAAGGTATCCGAGTTTTCTTCTCAGTTGACTCAATAGTTCTCAACTCCCAACCCCGAGTCATTACAAATTTTCATCAGTAAATGGTTTCTTCAAATTAAATTGATCTCGGGGGCAAGGAAAATCTAGACCTTTGACAAATGGTCTATAACTACTCCCTTTTTTTACGTGCCACAAAGCGCTCTCGGTTTACAAAACTCCAGCCTCCCCATACAAAATAGGCGTCCATTCCATTATATTGTCCAGTTATTATAATGGTTCTTAAGAGAAAGCATTGTAGAGGATGTAATTACCAAGTCTACTTTTACAGTTAAAATTTACTAATAGGAGATACCAGAGAGCAGTACATGATAACTAACAAATAGAGCTAAAGCCTAGGACGGACAAGAACTACAGCCTAAGATACAGAATCAGAAATGGCATCAATAGAAAAACATAGATTTCATGTGGTATCTTTCTTGCTGTCGCGTCGTATGACTGTTGAGTCTATTTTTATCTAAGTCAACATTTGATAACTACTTACTACTACTGTGAATTAGAAATGGCATCAATAGAAAAACATAGATTTCATGTGGTATCTTTCTTGCCGTCGCGTCGTATGACTATTGAGTCTATTTTTATCTAAGTCAACATTTGATAACTACTTACTACTACTGTGTAGTATCTTTACTCAGGGACTTACTTTTGCCTCCAAGTAAATAAACTTTTGGTCATTTATTATTACTATTTATTTACAGTAGGTATTTACTTATTAATATTTACTTTTAATAAGCAAGGGACTTACTTTCGTCTTGAGGAGGGAGAGGGTTCATTGTCGCTCAGTTCTAGATCACTATGATTTCCCCAGTTGGCTTTCAGATAGGAGATCCTTCTGGCTGCCTTCTCCTCGTCTGTAGGGAAAGAATATAATAAACAAATTACATGCTTTCGAGTTCATTGAAAAACGAACCTGGAGGTGCTGGGTTCGAATCCCGGCCAGGACGGAAATTTCCTGGATAGGCAAAGGCATGCCGATAACCCGTTATACATATTATGTACTCGATATACATATGTATGTACATTCAATATACATATGTATGTACATTCAAAGTCAGTGGAACACATTTTACCCGATAACCCGTTATACATATTATGTACTCGATATACATATGTATGTACATTCAAAGTCAGTGGAGCAGGGGTGTGGTACTGATACTGACCATACGGAACGTTCTGGTCTGAGATACATAGGAGTGCTGAGTTCGATACCCGATGATAAAGGTATCTTAAAGTTTGAAATACAAGTATGATTGATAACTTTTTAAGTGACAATTACATAATCGTCTGAACTGAATTCGTTTTAAATGATCAGCTGGAAAAGTTGATGTTTCCTGCGTTTGAATAGTATTGAATCCAATGGTTTACAAAAACTGCTTTGCTGTGCTGCGTGACTGTGCTGCGTAGCTGTGTCTCAATGTGCGCCGGGCCTGATTGATAACTTTTTAAGTGACAATTACATAATTGTCTGAACTGAATTCGTTTTAAATGATCAATGAGATACATAGGAGTGCTGAGTTCGATACCCGATGATAAAGGTATCTTAAAGTTTGAAATACAAGTATGATTGATAACTTTTTAAGTGACAATTACATAATCGTCTGAACTGAATTCGTTTTAAATGATCAGCTGGAAAAGTTGATGTTTCCTGCGTTTGAACTTTTAGCTTGCCAAGAAATTCAAGGATAGAACTTTACAGTCCTATGTTCTTTACCTCGAAAATGACTAACACATGCTTTCCTTTTCTTCGGAATAAAATATTGAAGAAACTCCGTCCTACAGGTGATGAATCTCTGTGTGGGTGACTGACCCAGTATATTAAGAGTAAACGCGCCAACATTTTGAAACTAATGTTAAATGTGTGTAATACACGCACACATAGTGTATCTATGTATGTGAGTGTATGATGATACATAAATAAAACAAATGGACCTGCTTTGAAAATCGAATTCAATCAACTTTTCAGGTATTTAGGTATTAGTAACTTTGGGCCTGACCTACATGAAGTGAACTTGATAGAACCAGCATTGCATGCATTTCCTCTACATCTAGTCACATTACTCACGCCAGATAACCAAATAAATAGTTGCGAGCCAAATCAAGGGCCGACAGAGTAAACGCGCCAACATTTTGAAACTAATGTTAAATGTGTGTAATACACGCACACATAGTGTATCTATGTATGTGAGTGTATGATGTATGATACATAAATAAAACAAATGGACCTGCTTTGAAAATCGAATTCAATCAACTTTTCAGGTATTTAGGTATTAGTAACTTTGGGCCTGACCTACATGAAGTGAAATTGATAGAACCAGCATTGCATGCATTTTCTCTACATCTAGTCACATTACTCACGCCAGATAACCAAATAAATAGTTGCGAGCCAAACCAAGGGCCGATATTTTTTGAACGGCTAAAGATGAGAAGCTGAAATTAAGGGTAGTGTTTTATCTATTAAAATACAATTTTTCAAAGTGGTTTCAAAATTATTTCTAATCTCATATTTGAGTGATCAGTGACACGTTTGAAATTTCGCCATGTGCATTTATCTCCATGGCTAGTCAATACTAGGTTTTTCTTGAGAGGCTGAGTCCTTATCCTTAAACAACAAGACATGAAAGTAGAACAGTTTGCATACGAAATAAAAAGGTCGAACTCCGCTGGGCATTGAACCCGGCTCAGCAAGACCAGTGTTTCCATTGGGTCATGGAAACTGTGACCCCCTTTAGTGTTCAGCTACATATATTAGAATTTTTTTTTTTATTTCGCTGCGGCGCTCAAAATTCGATCGTATAAAATTCGATCGTATGTACTGCATTTGTGAAAACTTTGGGTGTGTGTGTGGGGGGGGGGGGTGCTCCCTCTATGTACACATATATGTGGCCCGCGAAAATCCTCCCAGTGTAGCATGTGGCCCGCATACACATGGAAGTTGGAAACCCCTGATATAGGTAAATCTACGATTTAAATAACACGGTAAGTAAATGTGTATAAAATAGATAAAGAATAGTATGCTATATACAAGACTAATGAACTCCAACATTAGTATTTCAATATTGAAAAGACTGCTTCTTCTTCTCCTCTTTCTTCCTCAGGTTCCCTAGTGGTTTGTGCTCATCTCTTTGCAAGGAGTTCTGAAACCTTTTCTACGAAGAAAATACCGTCACTCTTGGACTAGAATAGTATCTAAGGATCCAAGGAACTGGCAAAACGTAAGTTCTTTAGCTCTAGTCCCAATTAACGGCCACATCAGTCTTTTGAGGAGTCTCTTTGCAAGGAGTTCTGAAACCTTTTCTACGAAGAAAATACCGTCACTCTTGGACTAGAATAGTATCTAAGGATCCAAGGAACTGACAAAACGTAAGTTCTTTAGCTCTAGTCCCAATTAACGGCCACAGCAGTCTTTTGAAGAGGTATATTCGGAAAAGTGTCATATACACTATAATATCTTCTGACTCAATATAGAGCGGGCGAGTTCAACAAGGTGCTCATCTCTTTGCAAGGAGTTCTGAAACCTTTTCTACGAAGAAAATACCGTCACTCTTGGACTAGAATAGTATCTAAGGATCCAAAACGTATGTTCTTTAGCTCTAGTCCCAATTAACGGCCGCAGCAGTCTTTTGAGGAGGTGTCATATACACTATAATATCTTCTGACTCAATATAGAGCGGGCGAGTTCAACAAAGCATTTGTCATGTTGCTCCAACACATTTAACGTGGCTCATATGCCCCCATTAGCAACTGAGCCCACTGTGTCGTTCTGCTGTGCGCCACTTGACAAAATTAATCTTTTGTCGATTTCGTGGAAATGCTTTATTTTTGGAGGAAAATTTTGTGGAACTATCTAGTCTACGGCGATATTTCATGAATCTCTCCACTTTTTAGAAACTGGTCATGTGAAGGAGGAGCAAATAGGGAAAGTTGAAACTTCACCGTCTTTTACAACTGAAAGGTTTGCAGCACAAAATTACTTTCGTTAAAAATGTTAAAATGCATTTTTAAGTCTTGTCAATCTCTCCACTTTTTAGAAACTGGTCATGTGAAGGAGGAGCAAATAGGGAAAGTTGAAACTTCACCGTCTTTTACACCTGAAAGGTTTGCAGCACAAAATTACTTTCGTTAAAAATGTTAAAATGCATTTTTAAGTCTTGTCCTCTAGATTCAACTTTTTAACTGAACAAAGTCCAAGTTTCAACTTCGTTGATCTGAATGAGCACTAGATTACTTTACTCCTTGTGCAAAGTTTTTGTAAGCTTCTATCAGTTTAAATTTCTTGGCGTTATATTTTCGCCGTAAATCGGGGGAACAGGGGAGGGAGGAAGAAAAGAAGGAGTTGATAAAAAACAATTTATTTCTCAACATCTCAACTGTGTGAATTGAAGTCAGTTTGAAAGAAAAATGTGAGATTTGCCAAATAGTTCAATATACTCAACGACAAGAAGCAGCTAAAACGAAACAGAGGGAGGGAGAGAGAATGTGTTATTTGAAGAGTTCAGTCATTATTTTGCACCGCGATTATGTTTGGAAAATGATTGAGTAGAATTTAGAGGTGGAATGGTTTTTTAAGAGCTTGTTCACTGGAATAATGACTATGCTTCTCATGATAAAGTGAGTAGAATTTAGAGGTGGAATGGTTTTTTAAGAGCTTGTTCACTGGAATAATGACTATGCTTCTCATGATAAAGATGAAGATATTTCATAATATTCAATAAACCTAATTTCATTACTTTAGTTAGCATTTAATTGCCTACTTATAGTTACAATATTTCACGGAATTTATATCTTGATCAAATATACAAGCTTTAATAAAGAAAA
Source organism: Diaphorina citri (assembly GCF_000475195.1). Classification (NCBI taxonomy): domain Eukaryota; kingdom Metazoa; phylum Arthropoda; class Insecta; order Hemiptera; family Psyllidae; genus Diaphorina; species Diaphorina citri. Next base: position 24,418 of record NW_007377881.1, on the reverse strand, counting down.
GAGCATCTATTTTATTTATTAAAATCTCATGTCCTTCACTTAAGACATAAACAATTGTTTAGTAATTTGCCACATTCTTCTATGAGTATTTATCGGATATTAAACTTGTGTTCCGTCAAAAATGACCTTTGTTTTCAATTTCCCTACAGTCTTGTTGTTACCTCTAGAAACATCAAAGATTCCTCTGTGACCTAGCAGCGGTTCCCAATGACTTAATGAATGTGACGATGTAATTTCATTACTTTAGTTAGCATTTAATTGCCTACTTATAATATAGTTACAATATTTCACAGAATTTATATCTTGATCAAATATACAAGCTTTAATAAAGAAAAGAGCATCAATTTTATTTATTAAAATCTTATGTCCTTCACTTAAGACATAAACAATTGTTTAGTAATTTGCCACATTCTTCCTATGAGTATTTATCGGATATTAAACTTGTGTTCCGTCAAAAATGGCCTTTGTTTTCAATTTCCCTACAGTCTTGTTGTTACCTCTTGAAACATCAAAGATTCCTCTGTGACCTAGCAGCGGTTCCCAATGACTTAATGAATGTGACGATTTATTTACAATCTCCCTTGGATCGTAAATCATTATTTTAGAGATCACATTATCAACTAGCCCCGCGTGTGCATGCAACTCATTCATTTTTATTTTAATGACATGACAGAATAGTATTTTCACAATGAAAATTTTCAAGTACTTCGGAAATTTGCATTGTTGCAATGTTCATAGTCAAGTATCTAAACATTAAAACAACATTAAAAACGTTCCGATGAAATGTACAATGGTCAGTTTCCGTTGTACTTTTCTATCAGAGTCAAGTATCTAAACATTAAAACAACATTAAAAACGTTCCGATGAAATGTACAATGGTCAGTTTCCGTTGTACTTTTCTATTTTTTCAACTGTTATTGCACTGTTAAAAACCAGAATGGTGACCAAATCAAAAGCTAAGTTAAACTTACCCTCATCGGTAGGAACATAATTGGCAGGAGGTTCACAATGGAGGTTGCTATTGCCCACAGGAATTATTCGATTTCCCGAGCTTGGGAAACTATGGTTGAAACCTGGAAATTAAACGAAAAGAAACCCCCAGTTAGAACTACGACACGAAGCCCACAGGAATTATTCGATTTCCCGAGCTTGGGAAACTATGGTTGAAACCTGGAAATTAAACGAAAAGAAACCCTCAGTTAGAACTACGACACGAATCACAATAAAAAGTACAAGCTACAAGTCCTTTTGGAGAAATTAAAATAACGATAACATAAAATAATCAGATGGAAAGCTACCATATTTCTATCACAAATCAAATGCTTTGCTTGAATACCACACAAGCAAGGAAATTATTAAGATAGTCTTTTGGCCAGTCAAGACACGAATCACAATAAAAAGTACAAGCTACAAGTCCTTTTGGAGAAATTAAAATTACGATAACATAAAATAATCAGATGGAAAGCTACCATATTTCTATCACAAATCAAATGCTTTGCTTGAATGCCACACAAGCAAGGAAAGTATTCAGTTAGTCTTTTGGCCAGTTTGTAAACTGAAATTGATAGAGATCTGCAGAAAACTAGCCTTTCCGAGAAGGAACCTCATCTGTTTAGAATAAAGTTTGCTCTGGACAGGAATCGAACCCGCGACCTATTTATTACAAGGTAGACGTGCGACCCTCCAAGCTAAATATAGGCTGGATCATATCTGAAGGTGTATGACTCTGTTTAGAATAAAGTTTGCTCTGGACAGGAATCGAACCCGCGACCTATTTATTACAAGGTAGACGTGCGACCCTCCAAGCTAAATAGAAATATAGGCTGGATCATATCTGAAGGTATATGAATTTACTTAATTTAATTCACCAAATGAGTCTGTTTTTCTCCAGACCAAAGGGGCTGTCTCTCCTCCACTTGAACAAAAACCTCATCTGTTTAGAATAAAGTTTGCTCTGGACAGGAATCGAACCCGCGACCTATTTATTACAAGGTAGACGTGCGACCCTCCAAGTTAAATAGAAATATAGGCTGGATCATATCTGAAGGTGTATGAATTTACTTAATTTAATTCACCAAATGAGCCTGTTTTTCTCCAGATCAAAGGGGCTGTCTCTCCTCCACTTGAAATCTTCTCAGTTGACTCAATAGTTCTCAACTCCCAACCCCGAGTCATTACAAATTTTCATCAGTAAATGGTTTCTTCAAATTAAATTGATCTCGGGGGCAAGGAAAACCTAGACCCTTGACAAATGGTCTATAACTACTCCCTTTTTTTACGTGCCACAAAGCGCTCTCGGTTTACAAAACTCCAGCCTCCCCATACAAAATAGGCGCCCATTCCATTATATTGTCCAGTTATTATAATGGTTCTAAGAGAAAGCATTGTAGAGGATGTAATTACCAAGTCTACTTTTACAGTTAAAATTTACTAATAGGAGATACCAGAGAGCAGTACATGATAAGCTTGAACAAGACTTACTAGAACTAGGTGAAGTCAGACTAGGTACAGATGTTTGACTACTGCAAGAGGACGATATAGAATTACTCTGCGCACTCAGGGCCTCGAACTCTTTCCTCCGGACTGCCACATTGGGTACGTTCTGTTTGGAGCTGAGCCGACACAGTTCACTTCGGTAGAGATCGGTTTTATTCGGTTCTACTTCGCCCGATTCGAATTGCCGCGTCCGAGTCGACACGATGGTAAAGTTGACAGGGTGTTGCTGTTGGGATTGTGTCTGCTGTTGCTGTTGTTGGGATTGTTGTTGCTGTTGGGAGGAAGCGTTGTTGGTGTTGGGAGGGGATTGCGAGGAGCTAGTTGACTGTTGGGGAGGGGAAGAGGCTTGTGGTTGAGATGATGAGGGGACCTGGAACAAAAAAAAACATAATTATTTATAATTATTGCTGAAACGTTTTTTTTTCTTCTTCTTCTTTCTTTCTTTCTTTTGGTAACGCCCGGGGCGGATTTTTTCCTCAACGTATAATGCTCATTCTCTCGTTCTCAGAACGGCGGGCTTTCTCCTATCCTCTCTTGCTTCCCTCTTCGATTTCGGGACGATAAGCCCTTGGCACTTACAGTCCCCTCTATCAAACCTATTTATTTATTTTTATTAATATTACTAATTTATTTTAGGGCATATTACCATGACTTTGAAAGTGTTGAATATGCCCAGACCAATAGTACCAGCTCGTAGCAACTGTAACTTTATACACGAGGATTCAATTCCACTCAGACACATAGTAACACTCGTATTATTTATTCCAATAGTAAGGATTCTGCCGCATGGATTATGCTCAGATTGATTAATTTTATTAATATTACTAATTTATTTTAGGGCATATTACCATGACTTTGAAAGTGTTGAATATGCCCAGACCAATAGTACCAGCTCGTAACAACTGTAACTTTATACACGAGGATTCAATTCCACTCAGACACATAGTAACACTCGTATTATTTATTCCAATAGTTAGGATTCTGCCGCATGGATTATGCTCAGATTGATTACAGAAGTGTTGAATATGCCCAGACCAATAGTACCAGCTCGTAGCAACTGTAACTTTATACACGAGGATTCAATTCCACTCAGACACATAGTTAATACTCGTATTATTTATTCCAATAGTTGGGATTCTGCCGCATGGATTATGCTCAGATTGATTACATGTAAGCACAATTTACAAATTGAGAGAAAACACGAAAGAGAACTAGAAATTGCGAATTACACCATTGGGGCACATTAAATTCAATTAAAAATGATACATAAATTATGTATATTTAAGAACAGCTAAATGCAACTTGTTCAGAAGAGAAATGTCACAAAATAGCACCACTTGAAAACGAGCAAAAAAGGGAAAATATTGATCACTACTATGATCGCATGGTTCACACATTTATCAAAAAATTTTCCCCGAAAAACTCGAATTCGCCTTTGTTAAAGAATTTCTAGGAGTCAAAATAAGCCGAATATGACACGACACGATTCAAACTAGAACTAACACTGACATTTCAAGTGAAACACTCAACATGTACTTTGATTTGCACTGGGAACCAGTTTTACATGGGAATATGGTGGACATTTGTAGAAACAATACCGGACTCAATGGTGCCACAAATTAGAATTTCGAACCACAATAGGTAAACAATATGATTTCCCCAGTTGGCTTTCAGATAGGAGATCCTTCTGGCTGCCTTCTCCTCGTCTGTAGGGAAAGAATATAATAAACAAATTACATACTTTCGAGTTCATTGAAAAACGAACCTGGGGGTGCTGGGTTCGAATCCCGCCCAGGACGGAAATTTCCTGGATAGGCAAAGGCATAGAATGTGCCTTGAAGTAATGCAAAAGCGGATCCAAGGTACGGATCCAAGGCCGCCATGCCAGTAAAATAAGGACTAAAATCTAAAATATGTACTTGATCTTAGCCTCTGCTTTCAATCCAACTTAAATCTGAAATATGTTCTTGATTTTAGTCTTTGCTTTCAATCTAACTTACCAGTCGAATCGTGTGAGGATTTTTCCGACGGCGTTTTTAATTCTTCTACGTGAATATCAGGAACTGAAAAGAGAAATCAAAAGCAACTTTGATTTTTCCACATAAAAGTAATTTGATTTAAAACATGAGCAATAAAATAAGGGTTTGAATTGTTTTACCAAGTGTGTGTGCCAACAAAATAAGTTAACACAAACTTATTCCATTGATTTTTTAAGTAAAATATCGCTATCAGGAGTTCTTGAGCTGGATGGGCACGCAACACAGAGGCGTTATTTCTTCAGTGTACTGCTAGGCTTATCCTTTATTTCAAATAGTGTCCTGCTCTAATTACTTAATCTACGGGTATATAACTATGCATTCCCAAGGTTAATATAACCATTAAGATCATATGCATATTGTACGGTAGAAAAAAAGCGCGTTTCTAAGGGCCGGTTCCACAAAGTGAGATTAAACTCCGTTTAACTTTTAATCTCGTAATTACTTAATCTACGGGTATATAACTATGCATTCCCAAGGTTAATATAACCATTAAGATCATATGCATATTGTACGGTAGAAAAAAAAGCGCGTTTCTAAGGGCCGGTTCCACAAAGTGAGATTAAACTCCGTTTAACTTTTAATCTCGGTGCAATGTTTAATCAACCAATCAGATAGCTTAATCCGAGATTTAAACTTAAACCGAGTTTAAATCCGATTTGTGGATATGGCCATAAGTGATTTCAAAAGCCGAGATCAACAAAATCAATTCCTTGTTAAGGTACAAGTCTACAACTACATATGTACATGAGCTCTCTATTCTGTAGATTCCCCACGCGTGTGCCTACCTTGATCCAAGTAATCGTCAGGTATTTGTGAGTGCCTCATCTTAGCGGGCCGTGCATTGCTATTGGGTGAGAGGGATAGTTGCGTGGGGCGGGGTCTAGTTCTTACTTGCTCCTCTACATTACACAAGCAATGTGACAAAACGGACACCAAACACACAGAACAAAATGAAAAAATACAACACATTATAAATCATAGTCAATAAAAAAATTAACAAGAACCAAAAAATCAATACACGAAAAAATAATAATAAAAAAAAAATGGCCCTAGCAAATTGAACTAAATAAAGGAGAAGAAATCTCAAGCCAAATAAATATGTTGCAACAGGCGACCAATAGGTACAGCAAATGAAAAGCTTGTGATTATTGTGAACTTTTTACTCGGAACACAATTAATGATTCGACTCAGATTACGATATGTTGCATGTTGCAACAGGCGACCAATAGGTACAGCAAATGAAAAGCTTGTGATTATTGTGAACTTTTTACTCGGAACACAATTATCAATTAAAGATTCGACTCAGATTACATTAACAAAAACCAAAAAATCAATACATGAAAAAATAATAATTAAAAAAAAAAAAAATAGAAAAAAAAATGGCCCTAGCAAATTGAACTAAATAAAGGAGAAGAAAGCTCAAGTCAAATAAATATGTTGCAACCAGCAACAGGCGACCAATAGGTACAGCAAATGAAAAGCTTGTGATTATTGTGAACTTTTTACTCGGAACACAATTAAAGATTCGACTCAGATTACGTTTTAAGTATCCCAATTGAAACATCCCCATTTTGAAAAAGACAAAATGGACTCTCAAATACCTAGGGCCCAAGTGCAGTTTAAGGAATGATTTCATGCTGTTTACTTTCTGAGCAACTTATTACGCATGAATATCCCAAAAACCCCATTGATTGAATGATGAAAAACCTTGCTCTCGAAAACTCAACTTTTTGTCACAAATCCAAGTTGTCTCTTAAATCTTTTTATACAAATAAGCAAGCAGAAAAGCATGCTAATTTTAGGCACAGTAGTCTTCTTAAAAAAACCTACCAATTAGGCCAGTACAAAAAAGCTGTGTACAAGCTAGCAAGATAAATAGATAATACGTAACTCATAGTGCACTCATAGATCTACATGAATGATTATTACAGAAATAAATTATAGGTTTAAAAAAACCTACCAATTAGGCCAGTACAAAAAAGCTGTGTACAAGCTAGCAAGATAAATAGATAATACGTAACTCATAGTGCACTCGTAGATCTACATGAATGATTATTACAGAAATAAATTATAGGGGCTCCTAAAGCTACTCGTACTTTATGTGTCTAAGCTGAACTAATAAAAGCTAAAAAGTAAGTGTAGGCTTAGCGAATGAAATTTTCAAAGAGAAAGGTAGATTTTGCATTGGTCACTCCAAACTCTACATTTGAACATTTGAAAATTATAAAATAAAGGGAAATTTTCAAAGAGAAAGGTAGATTTTGCATTGGTCACTCCAAACTCTACATTTGAACATTTGAAAATTATAAAATAAAGGGAAAAAAATAAAATATTTAAAAAGAGCGAGAGAGGAATGAGGGGAGAGAGAAAGGAGGGAGATAGAGAAAGCTGATTAAACTGATTATGAATAACACACCCAGAGGCTTAAAAAAAAGAGAGGAGAGGAATGAGGGGAGAGAGAAAGGAGGGAGATAGAGAAAGCTGATTAAACTGATTATGAATAACACACCCAGAGGCTTAAAAAAAAAGCGAGCTTCTTCTGATTAATTTAAATTAACAGCCTGAAAAGTTGACCATAGTGGGCCAATTGTCCCTACTTAGGTCAAATACTTGGGGAGCCTGAAACTTTGTAACAAAATCGAAAGCAAGCCACATATTATATTACCAATTTGATTTGCCTCTGGGTGCGTCACCAAAAAATCACACGCAACACAAAATATTGGAGAGAGAATATCAAGGGCTAAGAAGGGAGTATGTCAAGTATAAGCTAAGGACAAGGGTCAAATAGAAGCGAGGGGGTGTATACCTTTGAGTTTAGTCGCCACAACGGGCTTCTTACAAGCCGCCAAATAGGAGTCCTGTCGAACCACTTTATTCCGCGATGGCAGGCCGCCTATGTCGTCAAATATCTGAGGATCTGAAAAAGTCGACGGCCCAAAAGTGGACAGACACAAGAGTGAGAACTAATATTGGGCCTCTCTCATGGAAAGAACTTGGGGTTTTTCGCCTATATTGGGGTTTTTCTCCGTAAACTTGTAAAAACTAATATAACACAGTTTTTAAGAATTACTTTGCGTGCTACGTATAAGAACCTGTTTGTGGGTTTTTTCTGGGCTTAGCTACTTCGTCAAAGCGTTGCCCAAAGGAAAATTGATGAGTGTCTTTAGATGGTACAATCGACTACGAGAGAATAGGTCCTTTACTAATCAATTTACCCGGGAAACAATACGGTATGAAACATGCAACATGGACACAAATGGAAAGAACTTGGGGTTTTTCGCCTATATTGGGGTTTTTCTCCGTAAACTTGTAAAAACTAATATAACACAGTTTTTAAGAATTACATAAATTGCGTGCTACGTATAAGAACCTGTTTGTGGGTTTTTTTCTGGGCTTAACTACTTCGTCAAAGCGTTGCCCAAAGGAAAATTGATGACTGTCTTTGGATGGTACAATCGACTACGAGAGAATAGATCCTTTACTAATCAATTTACCCGGGAAACAATACGGTATGAAACATGCAACATGGACACAGTGGACAATGACCCTCCCATATATTTCTCATAACATTAATAAAAAAGTACATAGTATATCATTGAGCTCCAAATACAAATATTAAACCCCCGTAACATTCCCTTGCATGCCAAGTTCACTAAGAGCTCAGAAAAGTAGATGGAGCTTTCAACTGTAGCTCCAAATACAAATATTAAACCCCCGTAACATTCCCTTGCATGCCAAGTTCACTAAGAGCTCAGAAAAGTAGATGGAGCTTTCAACAATAAGAATCACCATTGCGTTACAGAGCACAAGGTTCAATTCTTAAGCTGAGTACACACCAGAATATATTTGGTTCGCAACAGTTACGCAAATCTTGCGAAACAAATGTATTGGACGTTGAGCAACTTTTAGAACACACTAAAAGACATTGAAAAAAAAAATCAGAATGACTGAAGAAAAAATAATAATATACTTTTGAGACAAGGTAAACTGGGCAACGTTAACGTCGGAGGCGTTCTCTACCACCTAGGGCTCCATTATTATGTGGTCAATTTCTGAAATACATCAGTTGCTAGGTTGTTGCAAAAACATCTCTGGATTGTTGAGCAACAATGTTTGTGATGAAAATGTTGCTGGTGTGTACTAGGCATTGAGGTTCGCATCTTATAATATTGATCCTTCCATCTTCATATTTGCAGTTGTCACGGTATGACAAGTTAGTTCACATTATAGAGATCTCTACTGTGCTATCTTCCAGTTGAACTCAACCTGAGTCACGACTTTAATTTTTTTTTCTCTCTCTATTTACAATTACGATTTTGAGTTTTAAATGTTGGACCACAGTATGGGTGAAAAGTTTTGGATGCTCAGCATTGGATAAGTTAATAGGGGTATGACAAGTTAGTTCACATTATAGAGATCTCTACTGTGCTATCTTCCAGTTGAACTCAACCTGAGTCACGACTTTAATTTTTTTTCTCTCTCTATTTACAATTGCGATTTTGAGTTTTAAATGTTGGACCACAGTATGGGTGAAAAGTTTTGGATGCTCAGCATTGGATAAGTTAATAGAGTGCACAGCGAACTAGGAACACAGGATCTGTTTTCAGACGGTCACCTATTCGGGTACCTATTACACTCAATAGTACTTAGCCTCGGGGTTTTATGAGTGAATGAGGGGGAGGAAGAGAGAATTGCTCTCTTGTATTCTCAAAGGGGAGGTTACAAAACTTTGCTCCTAATTTACGGCCTCCTCGTCTCCTAATACCTTAATACTTTACCCCAATATCTTATTACCCTGTTACTTCGATACTTACCCTAATATCCCATCACCCTGTTACTATACCTTGTTTTCCCCTCCTAATACCCGAATACTTTACCTTATTGTTCTCCTGTATCCTGGACAGGGGGTGACGAAGCTCTGCTTATTATCCTAATCTCCAGTTACTTTACCTTATTTTTCTCATCCTAATACCTTGATACTTTACCTTAATATCCTAATACCCTACCTATTCGGGTACCTATTACACTCAATAGTACTTAGCCTCGGGGTTTTATGAGTGAATGAGGGGGAGGGAGAGAGAATTTGGACTTGGAATCCAAGGGAATCACAAAGCTTTTTTTACCTCCTAATATGTAGGTACCCTGCTCTTTACCTTATTTTTCTCATCTCCTAATACCCTAATACTTTACATTATTGCTCTTTTGTATTCTCAAAGGGGAGGTTACAAAACTTTGCTCCTAATTTACGGCCTCCTCGTCTCCTAATACCTTGATACTTTACCCCAATATCTTATTACCCTGTTACTTCGATACTTTACCCCAATATCCCATCACCCTGTTACTATACCTTGTTTTCCCCTCCTAATACCCTAATACTTTACCTTATTGTTCTCCTGTATCCTGGACAGGGGGTGACGAAGCTCTGCTTATTATCCTAATCTCCTGTTACTTTACCTTATTTTTCTCATCCTAATACCTTGATACTTTACCTTAATATCCTAATACCCAGAATCACCATTGCGTTACAGAGCACAAGGTTCAATTCTTAAGCTGAGTACACACCAGAATATATTTGGTTCGCAACAGTTACGCAAATGTTGCGAAACAAATGTATTGGACGTTGAGCAACTTTTAGGATGAAAGCAACTAGAACACACTAAAAGACATTGAAAAAAAATCAGAATGACTGAAGAAAAAATAATAATATACTTTTGAGACAAGGTAAACTGGGCAACGTTAACGTCGGAGGCGTTCTCTACCACCTAACTTTTAGGGCTCCATTACCGTAAATGTTGCGAAACAAATGTATTGGACGTTGAGCAACTTTTAGGATGAAAGCAACTAGAACACACTAAAAGACATTGAAAAAAAAAAATCAGAATGACTGAAGAAAAAATAATAATATACTTTTGAGACAAGGTAAACTGGGCGAGGTTAACGCCGGAGGCGTTCTCTACTACCTAACTTTTAGGGCTCCATTATTATGTGGTCAATTTCTGAAATACATCAGTTGCTAGGTTGTTGCAAAAACATCTCTGGATTGTTGAGCAACAATGTTTGTGATGAAAATGTTGCTGGTGTGTACTAGGCATTGAGCATTGAGGTTCGCATCTTATAATTGATCCTTCCATCTTCATATTTGCAGTTGTCACGGTATGACAAGTTAGTTCACATTATAGAGATCTCTACTGTGCTATCTTCCAGTTGAACTCAACCTGAGTCACGACTTTAATTTTTTTTTTTTCACTCTCTATTTACAATTACGATTTTGAGTTTTAAATGTTGGACCACAGTATGGGTGAAAAGTTGTGAATGCTCAGCATTGGATAAGTTAATAGGGTGCACAGCGAACTAGGAGCACATGATCTGTTTTCAGACGGTCACCTATTCGGGTACCTATTACACTCAATAGTACTTAGCCTCGGGGTTTTATGAGTGAATGAGGGGGAGGGAGAGAGAATTTGGACTTGAAATCCAAGGGAATCACAAAGCTTTTTTTACCTCCTAATATGTGGGTACCCTGCTCTTTACCTTATTTTTCTCATCTCCTAATACCCTACATTATTGCTCTTTTGTATTCTCTGTTAGATGTAGGTATTCCTCTCCTTTTTCTGCACCTTTTCCCAAGTTTATGTAGAGTCTGTGTTATTGAAATCGTTAAAATCTATTTCTCTCAATTAACAATTAGGCAAGTAAAACCCTTCTGAATATAAAAATCCATATGTACTTCAATAGCCAAAATAATTTTTATACGGGGTAACAAATAACTCGGAGCTTTGTGACCATCCTGTACTACTGAAAACGAAGTAAGTAAGTACGTGTACGTCTGTACCTGTATTGTATGATGCCATTAATAATCGAGACGTCAAGGTTCATATACGATTTTAAAGACCTCCGATGAGCCAAGGGGATATAGCTCAGTGGTAGAGCGCTCGCTTCGCATGTGAGAGGCCCCGGGTTCAATCCCCGGTATCTCCATTCTTTTTTTACACTTTTCCACACACGGTGATCACAATAATAGTTACGGGGTAATACATTTCGCAATCATTACAACATACTTTAGCTATGTTACCATTCATTTTGAATCATTTGACATATTCATTTTGACGGGGAAATTTTGGTATTAAATGCAGAACATTTTGAGTCCTTGACCTTATTTCATACTCCTAAACTCCTCTTATATGCTATGGAGGAGAAATATTTCCCTAAGGAATGCGCATAATATACAAAGCACCTTCAAGCTTTTGACCTACATACAAAAACTATAGGTACTAAACACCCTCATATCCTTTATTTTGACGGGGAAATTTTGGTATTAAATGCAGAACATTTTGAGTCCTTGACCTTATTTCATACTCCTTAACTCCTCTTATATGCTATAGAGGAGAAATATTTCCCTAAGGAATGCGCATAATATAAAAAGCACCTTCAAACTTTTGACCTACATACAAAAACTATAGGTACTAAACACCCTCATATGTCACAAAATAGCACCACTTGAAAACGAACAAAAAAGGGAAAATATTGATCACTACTATGATCGCATGGTTCACACATTTATCAAAAGTTTTTCGTGTCACAAAATAGCACCACTTGAAAACGAACAAAAAAGGGAAAATATTGATCACTACTATGATCGCATGGTTCACACATTTATCAAAAAATTTTCACATATCCTTGATCTGATTAAGTACTTGATTGATATCATCATATCACGAGATGAAAGCTTAGAATTCTTGGAAATCCCTGACGCAGAGAATAAGCGTTTTTCCAAAAAAAAAAAAATTCGAGAAGGGGAGAAGAAGACGCATTTTCACGCCCAAAATTACTGAAGGTAGGTATGTTTTGAAAACGGGTTACTCTGTCAAGTAGCATTACAACATTTTTGTATGTGAACCTCACTCCGTTCGGTCAATTAAAAAGTTAAGACATTAATCATTTTCCAGAAGGTAGGTCATAAGGATTTTTCCGACGGCGTTTTTAATTCTTCTACGTGAATATCAGGAACTGAAAAGAGAAATCAAAAGCAACTTTGATTTTTCCACATTAAAGTAATTTGATTTAAAACATGAGCAATAAAATAAGGGTTTGAATTGTTTTACCAAGTGTGTGTGTGGGAACCAGTTTTACATGGGAATATGGTGGACATTTGTAGAAACAATACCGGACTCAATGGTGCCACTAATTAGAATTTCGAACCACAGTAGGTAAACAATAGGACACCAGAAAAGATAAAATAGAGAAGTTTTTCAAATCAAAATGTCTTTCTCTTGCCGGCGCCCATATCAGTAACCTAGTGGCGTCTGAGATGCTATTTTGAAACAGACAATGCTATTTGATACCTAGGACCCTGTCCTGAAAAGCATTCGTACATTCCTTAAAGGGATGCTTTGAAAGAGGCAAGTGACTTGGGCAGACAACAGAGTGGAACGGATATCTCGGCTGGGATTGATCCCACACCCTCCTGATTAGCACGACCATCTTGACCATTACACCACTATCAGGTATAACTTTTCAGCCGTAACTCTCAGGTTTACCTGATAGTGTGTGTGCTCATCAGGTTCCAGGTAGATATGCTTTGAAAGAGGCAAGTGACTTGGGCAGACAACAGAGTGGAACGGATATCTCGGCTGGGATTGATCCCACACCCTCCTGATTAGCGGACGACCATCTTGACCACTACACACCATCGAAGAAGGTAGCCAGAGGGAGTTGGATTGGAGTAGGAAAATTGGAATGTCGACATTCGACAAAAACGTTGACAACAACAAGGATATCATTATCTTGTCTTCCTTCTCTCTTTGATTTCGGGACGATAAGACCTTGGAAGTTACAGTTCCCTCTGTAAAGCCTCTTCGGAAAAAAAAACTCGAAACTTTCAAGTATATAAGCAGGAGGTTCCAAGCTCCATTGCAAACACACTGGTGTGAGGGTCTATCTTGTCTTCCTTCTCTCTTTGATTTCGGGACGATAAGACCTTGGAAGTTACAGTTCCCTCTGTAAAGCCTCTTCGGAAAAAAAACTCGAAACTTTCAAGTATATAAGCAGGAGGTTCCAAGCTCCATTGCAAACACACTGGTGTGAGGGAGGATGGTCCAGGGTCTAAACTGAGGTCTATGGTCCCGCACTTACTTCCGGATGCGTGACATGATGAGGGAATCGTCACTAGAGGCGGGAGAAGACCGCATGGTGACGCCTGAAGAGTCGGATGCTTTGAAAGAGGCAAGTGACTTGGGCAGACAACAGAGTGGAACGGATATCTCGGCTGGGATTGATCCCACACCCTCCTGATTAGCAGACGACCGTCTTGACCACTACACACCATCGAAGAAGGTAGCCAGAGGGAGTTGGATTGGAGTAGGAAGATTGGAATGTCGACATTCGACAAAAACGTTGACAACAACAAGGAAAGAGTCGGATAGACCGGCGTCTAGCGACAGGCGGGAGCGGGGGGCGTTGGGGAAATTATCACAGTGGGTGCTGCCTGCAAAACAACCAAAACAGACGGAGTTGTAATACGTTTATCTAAGGAGAGGCTTCTGGTCTACTAATACCCTGCTACATTACCTTATTGTTCTCCTGTATCCTGGACAGGGGGGTGACGAAGCTCTGCTTGTTCTTGTTCCCCTTGGCGGTGGCCGAATCCCACGAGGTTTCGTTTTTGTGGGACGGCGGCCAGGGCGACTCGGTTAGTTTCTGCGGCCGCGAGTAGAACTCCCGGGGCGGCGTATTTATCACAGCGGGGCGCTTGAGAAACTCCTCCTTTTGCTCGCAACTCCTGCGGGAAAAAAGAATGAATGGTTGAGTGAAAGAACTCACACAAATGAAACCCGCTTTGGACCACTGTCCAGAGTTTAGATTTAGACCCTCGACTCTAGCCTAGTCCTAAGAGAAAATAAACAAACCATGCTAATGAATATAAGCGGCCACAACAGAGCTTTGACCACAGTACTGACCCTCGATTTACGCCCCGAGTGGATTTTATCCTGAACAGATAAGGTTCGTTCTCGGAACAGTTGACTTTCTCCTATCTTGTCTTCCTTCTCTCTTTGATTTCGGGACGATAAGACCTTGGAAGTTACAGTTCCCTCTGTAAAGCCTCTTCGGAAACATAGGTGTTGTATGGGATTGGTTAGAATTATTTACTATCACTTCACAATTTCTATTCAATACAGCAACAACTTCTGTTAGATGTATGTATTCCTCTCCTTTTTCTGCACCTTTTCCCAAGTTTATGTAGAGTCTGTGTTATTGAAATCTTTAAAATCTATTTCACTCAATTAACAATTAGGCAAGTAAAACCCCTCTGAATATAAAAATCCATATGTACTTCAATAGCCAAAATCATTTTTATACGGGCTTTGTGACCATCCTGTACTACTGAAAACGAAGTAAGTAAGTAAGTAAGTAAGTACGTGTACGTCTGTAGTCTGTACCTGTATTGTATGATGCCATTAATAATCGAGACGTCAAGGTTCATATAAGATTTTAAAGACGTCCTAACGTGATCACAATAGTGCAAGCAAAGATACTCGACAAAGTTATCAGCAAAGCGACAGGTTCGAAACCAGGGAGGGTCAAGTTTTTTGATTTATCAAAATCGAACGCAGAGGAGGTTTACATATTATTTTAAATATTTGCCTAAGGGAGTTAAGAGGGAGGAGCAAAGATACTCGACAAAGTTATCAGCAAAGCGACAGGTTCGAAACCAGGGAGGGTCAAGTTTTTTGGTTTATCAAAATCGAACGCCGAGGAGGTTTACATATTATTTTAAATATTTGCCTAAGGGAGTTAAGAGGGAGAAGAGACGAAAATGACGAAATTCTTTCACAAAGGAGACTTTCAGAGACTGAAAGGACCTCAAAAATAAAGAGTGCGCTTCCCTAGAAATAAATATGCCTTGCATAGTAAAATATGCCTTGTTTATCCCGCCAGAATGAGACTAAAAAGTCCTTATACTTGAAGGTTTACATATTATTTTAAATATTTGCCTAAGGCAGTTAAGAGGGAGGAGAGACGAAAATGACGAAATTCTTTCACAAAGGAGACTTTCAGAGACTGAAAGGACCTAAAAAAAAAAAATAAAGAGTGCGGTTCCCTAGAAATAAATATGCCTTGCAGGGTAAAATATGCCTTGTTTATCCTGCCAAAATGAGACCGAAAATTCCTTTTATTTGACCGAGGCGGGTGAATCTGTTATTCCCCAATAGTGCAAGCAAAGATACTCGACAAAGTTATCAGCAAAGCGACAGGTTCGAAACCAGGGAGGGTCAAGTTTTTTGGTTTATCAAACTCGAACGCAGAGGAGGTTTACATATTATTTTAAATATTTGCCTAAGGCAGTTAAGAGGGAGGAGAGACGAAAATGACGAAATTCTTTCACAAAGGAGACTTTAATAAAGAGTGCGCTTCCCTAGAAATAAATATGCCTTGCAGAGTAAAATATGCCTTGTTTATCCCGCCAGAATGAGACTAAAAAGTCCTTATACTTGAGAAATTCTTTCACAAAGGAGACTTTCAGAGACTGAAAGGACCTCAAAAATAAAGAGTGCGCTTCCCTAGAAATAAATATGCCTTGCAGGGTAAAATATGCCTTGTTTATCCTGCCAAAATGAGACTGAAAATTCCTTTTATTTGACCGAGGCGGGTGAATCTGTTATTCCTTCAGCCCAACTTTCAGCAGTTTTCCTTTCTTTCAGGCAATTTAAAATCGGCCCTGTGACATCCTCACCCGTCTTTGCTTACTTATTGTGACTTCTCAGAACTCTAGCCTGTTATCTCAGACTTTAGACATATTATGTATGTGACAGAGACGAGGATAGATGGGGCAGGGTGGTCTTTGGTTTGTCTCGGGGTTATGTGCAGTGTCACCGAAGTACTGAAAACCAGAGAAAACAAACAAATTGTTGGTGAATTTCAATATTTTGGTGGTCAAACATGAGTCTTTCTCTACAGGAATCATGCAAAGTCACACAAGTTTCTCACATTTCTCACAGTACGTTTGAAGTCACTTTGTAAATCTAACGGAGCTCTCTAAGCCTTGTTCGATTTGTACGCACACAACTTCAATACTTCAGTCGTCAATTATGATTGTTTTCAGGATTTAAATTTCAATGTTTTTACACAAGAGTGGCGTAACGTCATTGTTCACAAACAATTTGGAATTTTATGCTTCAATTCAAATCCCAAGACATTAAAAAACCGAGCACTTCTCCTGAGTCCTGGTTGTGGTTTAGTGGAACACATTACTACACTGTAATTTATCAGTGCGGGATGGTGCTAGAGACCATTGGGGCAGAGGAGAGCCACAGAATGGACTGCGTCCACTGTACACAAGAGTGGCGTAACGTCATTGTTCACAAACAATTTGGAATTTTATGCTTCAATTCAAATCCCAAGACATTAAAAAACCGAGCATTTCTCCTGAGTCCTGGTTGTGGTTTAGTGGAACACATTACTACACTGTAATTTATCAGTGAGGGATGGTGCTAGAGACCATCGGGGCAGAGGAGAGCCACAGAATGGACTGCGTCCACTACAGATTTCGCTACACACTATGAGTTTTGGACCGTCTTCTTGAACTTTTGGACTCGTTATGTTTGGACGCTTCCAGACTGACCTAATTTTGTTTATAACTATAGTATTTCTCGAGTCACATTCACAAGTACTGGCACAACTTCAGGGGTTCTGGGGTTTATCAACCTCGCTCCTATAGGTGTCCACACATAGTCGACCGCCGACGATCGATCATCGATCGATGGTGGTCGATGGACAGCTGTCGACCATGTGTGGACACAGTATATTATTTCCAGATTATCGTACATTGAATTATTTATGTAGATTATTTATTTTATTTTGAAGATTTTCCCTTCCGTGCGTCTTCACTGATAAGATTGAGCGAGCAATAAAAATATTATTGCATGCAATCTGAACTACAAGGAAATGGTTTGGCGTGGAAGACCTAAATATTGCGTAGTCTTTCTTTCAACCTAAAATTACCATTCTTTCCATGTACTGTCCTAACGCTTCTTACTTTTCCCGATTCCATTGTTATAGTGTTGAAGTATTTTGCTTCATGTAGGCACTTAATGATGTTGAGTAACTCGGAGCGTTGAAAAATCTTCTTCTAAAAATTGCGTAACCATGTTCACGCAACAGAAGACATTTTATTACATTTCCTTTC
Organism: Diaphorina citri; assembly: GCF_000475195.1. NCBI lineage: Eukaryota > Metazoa > Arthropoda > Insecta > Hemiptera > Psyllidae > Diaphorina > Diaphorina citri. Next base: position 6,700 of record NW_007377881.1, on the reverse strand, counting down.
AGATTACGCTAAAGACACTCACTCGTCCGTTTACCCTTTTAAACAGTTATAACTATTTCAAATCAACTAACTTTGATAAGATGCATTTGGTTCTCGATACATTGATGCATCAAGACATAAATAGAATCCCACAAGTACTCTTAACTTGAACTGCATTTAACCTACATTTCAGCTTATTGTTTTTATATGCATTACCTATGTCTGCCTCGATATTTTTATTCAAGTACTCTTAACTTGAACTGCATTTAACCTACATTTCAGCTTATTGTATTTATATGCATTAGCTATGTCTGCCTCGATATTTTTATTTCCTCATAAGAGCACAAGGTACTGGACTCATCATTTATTAAACTGACCAGGTGGATAAAAAGTTTTGGAACAGGCAGGTGCTTTTAGGCGAACCTTGTATGATGTGAAACTGTATGAATCCTTTTCAGTTTATTGCATTTCATAGGCCCTATACATAGGGTACGGTACCATGTACAGTTTATTACCTTTTACAGTGGTCTTACGGACTAGTATGTGAAGAGCAGTATGCAGTTTGTATACTTTTTCCTGACTTTCTGCTTTCAAGCGGCTGATCACTATGAGCACTCTATCCGTAATTCCGTACCCAGAGTTTCGAAGCAATGGGCATGTTAGGGAACTTAATTACTTTCCGTGTCCATTTCATCAAAGGCTGTCAAATTACATTTTTCCAGTGAGTTGTTACTTTATAGAGGAAATACATAGATGTTATAACAGTACATATGTACAATAATCCAATATTAGACACAAACAAAGTTTGAAAGACATACTAACAAGCACTCTATCCGTACCCAGAGTTTCGAAGCAATGGGCATGTTAGGGAACTTAATTACTTTCCGTGTCCATTTCATCAAAGGCTGTCACATTACTTTTTTTCAGTGAGTTGTTACTTTTTAGGGGAAATACATAGATATTATAACAGTACATATGTACAATTATCCAATATTAGAAACAAACAAAGTTTAAAAGACATACTACAGCAGTGAGTTGTTACTTTTTAGGGGAAATACATAGATATTATAACAGTACATATGTACAATTATCCAATATTAGAAACAAACAAAGTTTGAAAGACATACTAACAGCTTTATTTGAAGACATACTGAAAGCAGAGGGAATTGCAAACTTGAAGAGCGTCCTGTGGCAAAGCTTGCTGTTTAAATTCATGCTAGACTGATCAAGAGGCCACATAATGAATTCTGTGAGAGCTTTCAAGCGGCTGATCACTATGAGCACTCTATCCGTACCCAGAGTTTCGAAGCAATGGGCATGTTAGGGAACTTAATTACTTTCCGTTTTCGTTTCATCAAAGGCTGTCAAATTACATTTTTCCAGTGAGTTGTTACTTTTTAGAGGAAATACATAGATGTTATAACAGTACATATGTACCAATTATCCAATATTAGACACAAAGTTTAAAAGACATACTACAGGCTTTATTTGAAGACATACTGAAAGCAGAGGGAATTGCAAACTTGAAGAGCGTCCTGTGGCAAAGCTTGCTGTTTAAATTCATGCTAGACTGATCAAGAGGCCACATAATGAATTCTGTGAGAGTTTTTTGTGTGTATTTACTTGAACTGAACCCAACTACCTTCCACCGTGTATGTGCTTTAATATATCTTCTTGTTTATTATAATTTTATCCAGAGAGAATCACTCTGCAGAGCGTCAATTAAGAACAAAGCGGAGTTTCATCCTCAAAATTGTATGAGAATTTGACCACAAAAGTAGTAGCCTATTTCTGAGGCAAAGGGACTCTTAGGTCCTATTCCAGCAGTACAAATAAATACTATTACCTATTATCCTTCTCCCCTCTGGGGGATTGTGATTTGTGAAGTCGTGACGAATCACCATTGCGTTACAGAGCACAAGGTTCAATTCTTAAGCTGAGTACACACCAGAAAATATTTGGTTCGCAACAATTACGCAAATGTTGCGAAACAAATGTATTGGACGTTGAGCAACTTTTAGGATTAAAGCAACTAGAACACACTAAAAGACATTGAAAAAAAAATCAGAATGTCTGAAGAAAAAATAATAATATACTTTTGAGACAAAGTAAACTGGGCAAGGTTAACGCCGGAGGCGTTCTCTACCACCTAACTTTTAGGGCTCCATTATTATGTGGTCAATTTCTGAAATACATCAGTTGATATATTTACTTGAACTGAACCCAACTACCTTCCACCGTGTATGTGCTTTAATATATCTTCTTGTTTATTATAATTTTATCCAGAGAGAATAATTACTCTGCAGAGCGTCAAACAAGAACAAAGCGGAGTTTCATCCTCAAAATTGTATGAGAATTTGACCACAAAAGTAGTAGCCTATTGCTGAGGCAAAGGGACTCTTAGGTCCTATTCCAGCAGTACAAATAAATACTATTACCTATTATTCTTCTCCCCTGAAGGGACTCTTAGGTCCTATTCCAGCAGTACAAATAAATACTATTACCTATTATTCTTCTCCCCTCTAACGTAACCTGGCGTAATTCACATCCGCATGTTTCCGTAAATCCCAACACAAGGTTAGTCTACATAAATTGAAAATATGCTTGGCTACTTTCTTTTTTTATTGTTTTATACTTTTCCATTATAATCATCGCATCAGTATCATAATAGGATGCAGTAGTTGAAAATATGCTTGGCTACTTTCTTTTTTTATTGTTTTATACTTTTCCATTATAATCATCGCATCAGTATCATAATAGGATGCAGTACATAGTGAATTACCCGAGCACGCTGGCTATCTACAGAACAACACGCAACCTATTTAACCTAGAGCACGAGAACGTACTTATCCATCATATCATCACAACTATAACAAGGACAATACGAACATACTACCTGATGAAGACTAGATGCAATATGCTCAACGTACTTATCCATCATATCATCACAACTATAACAAGGACAATACGAACATACCAAGCTACCTGATGAAGACCAGATGCAATATGCTCGGAATATCGACACTATTGACAGAAGCATTATTTCATTATGTACAAAATGTTGAAACTCTCAAGATCACCATTGATTTTAGTATTTTCTCTCCATTGGAAAACGGTAAATTTCCAAAAAAAAAAGTTCATCTTCAGGAAATAGTCGCCAAAAGAGTCACATTAAAATATTTTGACCTAGAGTCCTACAATTTCAAAAGCACACAGCAAGCCACCGCAAAAGCCAACACTGTAAGATTGAATTATGGCAGCTCAATCTTCTCACAATAGCTTGCACACATTAATTTCATTTTTTGCATCTCCCAGCCTGCACAATTGCACAACCAGCTACCACAGCACCTCACCATTGCAGTGTACAGTGCGGTCATTTAAACAACCTTCACTTCAATTCAAATTTATATTGCTCTCTAGCTGTACGAGTAGTATCAGCGAGTTACATTTATTTCATTTGTTTTTAATTGGGTTCCTGAACAATTCCCATCAAGAAATTCCTCCTCCTGCATCCGTTCTTTTAATTTACTTTCTTCGTGGAGAGTTCCTGGGAGAAAGATTTACGCTGTCAGGTGCACAGACTGACCTTCGCGCTCTTCAACATTCACCTCTCTACACCGTAAATCAAAACCAGTGTACAAAATTCTATTCCCTTCAGTAGAAGTCGTGAAATATCAAGTCCGATGTCTTTTGTGATTTATAGAGTGCAAAACAAAAGTGCTGAATTTATAACAGCAAACTTCATTGGACAGTGCTGTCTTTCCAATACAACCGAATGGACGTACCAATAAACCTGAACTTTTACCCATACCGAACTATCAGTCGTTTCTGCTAGCGAAGTGAAGGCCCATCATACAGTCATACCCGTTGAATCGCACAGAAAGACTACTGGTTTAGTTATTTTAGCTTGAGAGATGTCCAGCTATTTTGTTACCTACCATTAACCCTCACCTATCGAGCTCAAAAAAACATGGTTTGACATGACAGTGCAGCATCAGCAGAGCGACATTTACTGACTTACAAATGGACAGCATTGAGCGGAAAAGAACCATCCATAAGGCAATTCTCCTTGTGGATAATTCTTTTCTGTTTCATGCTGTCCAAATATACTCGAGGTAAAGGGCCACATCCTTCCCCCTATCCCCATCCCAGAGCTGAGCTTGAATTTAATAGATCTGACAACAGGGAAGCCCCCAGACACGTATATCCACTCACCAGCTGCAGGAGATCGTTCTCTTTCGGTACGACTAGGAGGTGCAGGTAGGCGGGCGAGTTCTGGATAAGCTGGACCACTTCGGCGTACGGAAGGTCCGCAATGGTCTGATTGTTTACCGCCACAACTCGGTCTCCAGGCACCAGGCCGGCAGCGGCGGCAGGACTGTGGGGCCGCACATGCTTGATGAAGATCGTGTCCATGGGCTCATCCATGCAACGCGAGCGAAGCCCAAGGCGCCGATCTCCGGCCAGCACCTGAAATTGAGATAGGTAATGAAAGTTAGGGAGAGGCTGGATAAAGACATTTATTCAGTCTATTCGGGGTGCAATAGTCCTACTTAGACTCCGCACACAGGAATTTCGTCAGAAAAGACCCCCATTTCAATGAAATGTAATAATTCAGTCTATTCTAATTCGGACATTCAATTTGAATTTGGTTGCATAAAAATGTTAACAGTATTCCATACAGGAGGCAGTCCCAATAAAAGAAACTTCAGAAATCGAATCTTTGAAATATCATTTGGAAGAGAAGTTGGTCCTTGAATATCAAATTAGATTATCCATACGGCCCCAATTCAGAAATTGAATACCCAACAGGAAAGAAAAAGTACTCTTTCCATGCCTAATGTTAATAGTCTCCTGACTATTGTTCCGGGATTAGAGTTCCATTAGGACATCCTCCCATGTCCTACGTATAACGAGAGGTCAATCAATCTCCTTATTCGAATGAACCTGGAATCTGCAGACAAAGCCAACTTATCTTCAATTGCTCCCTGCAGTAAGATTAAACTGCACTTCCAATTCAATGAAATACGAAACGTGATCACAATAGTGCAAGCAAAGATACTCGACAAAGTTATCAGCAAAGCGACAGGTTCGAAACCAGGGAGGGTCAAGTTTTTTGGTTTATCAAAATCGAACGCCCAGGAGGTTTACATTTTATTTTAAATATTTGCCTAAGGGAGTTAAGAGGGAGCAGAGACGAAAATGACGAAATTCTTTCACAAAGGAGACTTTCAAAGACTGAAAGGACCTCAAAAATAAAGAGTGCGCTTCCCTAGAAATAAATATGCCTTGCGGGGTAAAATATGCCTTGTTTATCCTGCCAAAATGAGACTGAAAATTCCTTTTACTTGACCGAGGCGGGTGAATCTGTTATTCTCTCAGCCCAACTTTCAGGAGTTTTCCTTTCTTTCAGGCAATTTAAAATCGGCCCTGTGACATCCTCACCCGTCTTTGCTTACTTATTGTGACTTCTCAGAACTCTAGCCTGTTATCTCAGACTTTGTATGTGACAGAGACGAGGGGGAATAGCTCATTATAATAGTCATGTATTTTGTCATTATGCACATCTTTGTTTCAGTGCCAGTGCAGGACATTAAGAGGGGAAAGCACATAGTGACAACAATTATGACTAATACCTATTGAAATTATGTGATGATAGTAAATTTCCCTGGCCTGGAGGGACTAAGTACCTTGTATAATGTATTTAAGCGTCAATAAATGCTTTATTTCCGAGTCTAAACCCCGGATCCACAGGTAGAGGGAGACTTGACGTCCCGTCTTAAAGTTGTGTTGGTAGTCTAAACCAGACAGACATATTGCTGAAATAGTGTTAAAGTGCTGCCAAAATGTTACTTTTTGTTATTTTCTTGTCATTATGCACATCTTTGTTTCAGTGTCAGTGCAGGACATTAAGAGGGGAAAGCACATAGTGACAACAATCATGACTAATACCTATTATTTTCTTGTCATTATGCACATCTTTGTTTCAGTGTCAGTGCAGGACATTAAGAGGGGAAAGCACATAGTGACAACAATCATGACTACCTAATAGTCATGTATTTTCTTGTCATTATGCACATCTTTGTTTCAGTGTCAGTGCAGGACATTAGGAGGGGAAAGCACATAGTGACAACAATCATGACTAATACCTATTGAAATTATGTGATGATAGTAAATTTCCCTGGCCTGAAGGGACTAAGTAAAATACCTTGTATAATGTATTTAAGCGTCAATAAATGCTTTATTTCCGAGTCTAAACCCCGGATCCACAGGTAGAGGGAGACTTGACGTCCCGTCTTAAAGTTGTGTTGGTAGTCTAAACCAGACAGACATATTGCTGAAATAGTGTTAAAGTACTGCCAAAATGTTACTTTTTGTACTTGAACTTTTGGACTCGTTATGTTTGGACGCTTCCAGACTGACCTAATTTTGTTTATAACTATAGTATTTCTCGAGTCACATTCACAGTACTGACACAACTTCAGGGGTTCTGGGGTTTATCAACCTCGCTCCTATAGTATAACTATAGTATTTCTCGAGTCACATTCACAGTACTGACACAACTTCAGGGGTTCTGGGGTTTATCAACCTCGCTCCTATAGGTGTGTCCACACATAATCGACCGCCGACGATCGATCATCGATCGATGGACAGCTGTCGACCATGTGTGGACACAGTATATTATTTCCAGATTATCGTACATTGAATTATTTATGTAGAT